>NC_142930.1:100846960-100874460 GCF_046866305.1 Octopus bimaculoides | reverse complement strand
ATATATATAACATACAGAAAATTGCACTACTGGGTACTGCACACATTCTACGCAAAACACTTTTAATACAGTAAACATAAGAGCACCACAGCAATCCACAGCACATACCCAAGGCGCACAGAGCTGCGCTCGGTAGTGAAGTGAAAGCACGTTATAAAAATAAAACTACTGAACCATAATAATAATAATAATAATAATAATAATAATAATAATAATAATAATAATAATAATAATAATCTCTCTATTTTCCACATGAAAAGGTGAATTACAAGGGCGGGTTGCAAAAACCAGTTGCGCTTTACATCATGTAAAGCAGATAACCAAAAGAAACAAATGAGTTGAGAATTAGATTATTAAATATAAAAAATGTATAAAGTATGTTCACGAAAAGGAAGAGAGTGACCTACAGTAAATGTCCATATGAATCAATCGATATATACATATATGTCTATGCGTATGTGTGTATGTATGTATGTATGTATGTATAAATCGAATGATTAAGACGCACATACATATACCCATACTGAAGTTTATGCATTTGTAACTGCTAAGTAATAATAGAAAAGGTCTCTGTGTGTATGATTGCGTTTCTATATATATATATGTGTGTGTGTGTGTGTGTGTGTGTGTGTGTGTGTGTGTGTGTGTGTGTGTGGAGGCGCAATGGTCCAGTGGTTAGGGCAGCGGACTCGCGGTCATAGGATCGCGGTTTCGATTCCCAGACCGGGCGTTATTAGTGTTTATTGAGCGAAAACACCTAAAAGCTCCACGAGGCTCCGGCAGGGGATGGTGGCGAGCCATGCTGTACTCTTT
This sequence comes from Octopus bimaculoides, assembly GCF_046866305.1. Lineage (NCBI taxonomy): Eukaryota > Metazoa > Mollusca > Cephalopoda > Octopoda > Octopodidae > Octopus > Octopus bimaculoides. The sequence continues at coordinate 100,873,647 of NC_142930.1, read as the reverse complement.
CACCACAACTTACTCTTACTTCCTGCTTCTGTTGTGCCTGTAATTCAAAGGGTCAGCCGTGTCACGCTGAATATCCCCGAGAACTACGTTAAGGGTACACGTGTCTGTGGAGTGCTCAGCCACTTGCACGTTAATTTCACGAGCAGGCTGTTCCGTTGATCGGATCAACTGGAACCCTCGACGTCGTAAGTGACGGAGTGCCAACAACATAATATGTGTGTGTGTGTGTGTGTGTGTGTGTGTGTATGCTTGTATGTATGTATTATGTGGTTGAGTGTATGTGAATGTTTATATCTGCATGCTCAAATATATGTGGCTATATGCTTCTTTGCCAAATTCTGACTATCTATGTGTTCATATGTGCCTGCAGTCATTGCAACTGGTGTAAACGGAAGAATAGAGAATAAGATCGTTCACGGCGTCTAGTATCTAAATCCAATTTTATGCTTCATTTCACTTGAATCGATAAAATATATCTTTAATACCGGTGGGTCATTTCAACCGATAGTAGACTAGTTAAATGCGAAGGAATTAGTTTGTGATCATATATGACTTTTACCTTGCAGTGATGCCCTATATGTAATATTTAACGTCGAAAGCTCTTTCACATGCAACCCATGAGAAGCAGAGTATGAATCTCATGAAATGATAAACCACAATCACTAGTGTAGTGCGAGACCAATAAAATAAAGTACCAGTCAAATCCCAGAATTACAACTAACCCAACTAAAATATAAGGACACAGATCGTATCGTATAGCCAGCTGGAGACGATGTCTCCAGGGGCTAAATTACAGCAACATTCGTCCTAAACCAGGACTGCCATGTTATTTTGGCAAACAATCTTTACTCCAAAGTACTGTTCCTGAACATCTCTCGTTGTGAGATTTAAAAATACTAATTTTCTAATTTATAGATCAGTGACTAGTTGTCACTTTGAAAACTATATATTTCGAACGGGAATTTGGCAGCGCCACCTCTAGCCGAACAATTTCGTTGTTTTTTGAAGAATACTAAGTGGAATTTTGTGCGAAGCCACCGTCGTTGGATGGAAGTGAATAGTGGAAGAAAAGAAAAGTTACGCGGAAGCTACTGGAGGTCGAGATACCATAGCCCTATGTGTGCTGAAGCCGAAAAGGATAGAGTGGGATGAGGAGAAGATAGCAAAATAATATGGCATGATAGAAAAAGAAGGGTCAAACATAAAATGACCCTGCCAGAGGAGGAAAAAAGAAAAATGGAAAACAAAACGGTGATATTCAGAACATTTTCGAATGCAAATAGAATAGAACACGCGCCGCAGGAAGAGATAGAGGAAATATTGAAGGAACAAATGGGTGAAGGAATAACCTTCTTTACAAGAGGAAGGGGATACGTGACTATAAAAGTCACCTTTGCATCAGAAGAGGAGGCGAAAATGAACGACAACAGACTGATACTAGGAGAGAAATGGACGTTGGTGCCGAACTTTTGGAGCAAAAGAATCGTCAGGGTCAGGGTGGGACGAATCCCACCGTCAATAGACCCAGAATGGGTAATAGTCGCAATATTTAATTCAGAGCTGGTGAAGGGAAGTGAAAACCTGAACATTTGCATAGTAAGCAGAACTCATCAATTGAATTGAATTGAGGGGGATATAGTGTTGAAGTGATTTGCGCAGTAAGCCCAGAATATCACGACGATATTGTGCCTGTAATAAAGAATTAACCTCTAGCCGGACAATGGCGACGAGCGACCTTGAACCCTGAGTTGAGTGAAGTTTGCGTTTGAGTATACGTGTAAATCGCTTTGTTGAAGGTCTTTCGTACTTACTGTTAATTAATTGAATTGCCGAATTATTATTTTTGCTTAATTGTTTTCTTCCTCATTTGTGGGTGAAGTTGTAACAAACGAAAAGATGGAGTCCCAGCCAGTCGGTAGCTATGCTGCAGCAACTGGGAAGGGTTTGATTGCGGATGTACAAGTGAGAGAAGTGAAATTTGAGGAGAAAAGATTGGAGTTTAACGAAATCATCGCAAAGGAGGTACCAGCCTGAGGCTGACCCCGCCTAAAGAAGTGACAGAGAAGACGACGAAAAGGACAGTAGTCTAAAGACCGCTGTCCACAGCAAACGGTAGAAATATCTACGGTGGAAGCAGTGGTGGAATGTCTAAAGGACATAAAGGAACTCACAACATTTTATACTAGAGGAAAGAAGTACGGAACAGTGGAGGTTCGGTTCGCGACCGAACAGGACGCGATAAAGTACTCCACTATGCCGTTGAGGTCATCAAGTGGGCACTACTGCCAACCTACTGTGGCAAACGTGCGGCCAGAGTTAGGATTGGCAAAGTGCCCCAGAGATCGATGAGCCGTGGTTGGTGGCAGCCATCCTCTTCAATACAGAGGAAGAAACAAGAATTCTCAAGGTTACAAGAACAACAGAGGTAAACTGCTGGGGATACGGCCTCGAGGTGACGGTCCAAATCAGTTTCCCGGATTTGCATAAAACCACAGAAGAGATTATATTGCCTGAGGATGTAAAACTGAGAGGGGTAGTGGAGGGAAGATCTTCCATCTGCTACCATTGCGGAGTACGAGGACACATGAAAGCGAGGTGTCCCCAGAAATACGAAGAGGAAGTAGAGCAAGAGCAGCAGGAAGAGGAAGAAGAACAAAGAGTTGAGGCACAAATGCAAGTAAGCAGAAAGAATACAGAAAATGTGGGAGAAAAGTATACAGTAGGAAAAAGAAAGAAGAGAGAAGAAAACGTGAATTCGCCACCCAAGAGTCCGCTGGAAAAGAGAAAGGAGAATATAGAAGAGACTCAGTGTGTAAGACCAGCCATACCAAAGGGAATTATTACGGAGGAGAAAATAAGTGTGCGGAAAAGAAAGGAAGATAGAAGAGAGATACCAACAACAACGAGTGAGAGAGATACAGAGAATGATGAGACACCGATACCAGGAATGTCAGAAGAGAATAATGATGGAAAGCGGGAAGAGATACCAAAAGGAAAACACATTAGGACTATGATAAACTATTAAAAAAAGTGTGGAAATCAAGAAAAGAATTACAAAGATGAAACCTGTAATTAGAGTTAAGTTAGCGGAGAGTGAGTGTAGTGACAGCTACAAGGCATTTTTGCTTGAGAGAGTGAGAGGGGAGAGAGGTTGAAGGAGCTATTTGGAGAGAAAATCGAAATATCGCCGATACAGGTTCGGTACGATGAGTTGCCACCAGTGGTGTCATTTAAGGACTTAATAGAACACATAATGTAAATGAAAGTAAGTAAAATGTTTAAAATTTTAAATAGAGACAAACGATGCACGAAGTGAACAGTGAACTCTAGGTTAAATGTTATAAATGAACAGTTATATAACACTGCCTGCGAGTGGGGAGCAGGTAAGACATTGCATTTTTCATTTTATCATTTAATCATTATAATTCATTATTTCATTCGTTATAAGTTTTATGTACCCCCACTGTGATGTGTTGTCTGTCTTTGTAAGAACCTATGTGATCAAATAAAGAAACTACTTCTAGCCGAAGAATTGTTTCGTGCAGACGAGGTCTTTTTGCGTCGTGAATTGGAACAAGGTCGTCGTATCGTGTGTTGGATTTGTGAATTGTTGTGTTGCGTCGCAGCGGAGTTTTTTTGGTGAAGCTGTCCCTCAACAGTTTGAGGAGGAATGGTTGAGACTTATTCGGACATGAGTGAGTCAGAGGAGTCATATTCGGAACTGTCGTCGTCTGAAGAGGAGCTGGTAAAATCTGTGAAGAAGATGGACAGAGCTATAAAAATGAAAAGTTTTGCGAAAGTAACAGAGGTGCCAAGGAAAGAAGTAAACCTCAAAATTTTGAAAAACTATGAAAAAATGCTAAAAAAAGGAAGGTGGTGACATGAAATTGTTACCACCACAAGAAATACTAAGAGAAATAGAAGAAAGGAAGATTGTATACAAGGTCTATTCTGTCAAGGAGAAAAGGTTAGAGAATGAACAGACGGACGAAATTGTAAAGGCGTTGAGGCCAATCTGGCAAGATTGCCAGAGGAAACCAATACAGCATCGTTGAGGTGTATTTCAAGAACAAGGTAAAAACAAAGGAAAGCTCAGAAAAATCAATGAAAATGGAAAGGGTAATCCTTCTACCCACATACCTTGGAAGAACTTCTTAGGTCAGGGTGGAGGGACCGCCCCCCTCCCCTGAAATAGACGTAGCTTGGGTGGCGGCGGCTGTGCTTCTAGGAAGCGAGAAAGAGGTCGCCGTACTCCAGGCTACAGGAACGGAAGCCACTAATTGGTACGGTGAAATTTTGGAACTAATAATACAGAGTGAGGTGGAAAACTTAGAGTTGCTCGCGGAAACGGTGACAGTTGGAGAAACAATGATGAAAGTGTGGGTAGAGGGCAGAATCCCTCGTTGCTATAAATGTAGCCAAAAGGGCCACATTAGAGCGGACTGCCCTCTGAAAAATAAACCAATCCAGGAAAGAGCAGAGAAGGAACTGGAAAGGATAGAAAAAAGAAATGAGGAAGATTGATGGCAAGATACGGGAAGAAAACAAAGGAAGAGGAAAAAGGACAGCTTAAGTGAACCCAAGCCCCTACCCACCCCACCCATACCCTCAACCTCATCCTCCCCCTGAAGATACCAAACTCACCCATTCCCCTCCGACACAAAAAAGAAAAAAAGAGCAGCAGTCACACAAAAAAACGCAAAACGTCCTTCCCTCTTGTTTTGTTTGCGCCTTATTAAAAGGTGTAAAAAAGGATGTGGTAGAAAAGCTAATGCAATGGAAAGACGTAAAAGTGACAGACATGAAGGGAATGAAAACAGAAAAAATGGTTTTAGGCGCATTGGTACCAGGACACAGAATGAAAATAATAAGAGACTGTAAAGAAAGCGCGGAATACAGACAAATGGTATTCGACATAAATGAAGTACCGGAAGGAATAGATTATGATAAATTACTGGGCCTATACGGTATTAACTTTAATTGGATATGGAAGGGCGATAATGATGCTGCTGAGTTGCACATTCTTCATACAGCATTATCATGTGTCATTCATATTTTCATAATTTTATTTTAATTGTTATATGTCCCCACATGTCTTGTGTTGTCCACTCTCTGTATTATAGTTTTATCGTGATAAAGAGTTAACCTGTAGCCGAACAATTATTCTGTGCTAATGAAGGGAAATAACCCGGAAATTGCGATACACAGATATTGTTTTGAGTTGAGTGGGGGTGCTAGATTCCCTTGTTCGAAAATATAAGGACACAGATCGTGTCGTATAGCCAGCTGGAGACGATGTCTGCTGGGGCTAAATTACAGCAACATTCGTCCTAAACCGGGACTGCTATGTTTTGTTGGCAAACAATCTTTACTCCAAAGTCCTGTTCTTGAATATCTCTCGTTGTGAGATTTAAAAATACTAATTCACTAACTCAAAATTTCAGACTTTGGGCCTTGGCTAGAAACAATTACATATTTACAACACCAAGTAATTTGTAAAATGAGAAATGAAATGTTTAGCAATGCCTACTTTGGCTCCAGACCAGTGGTTCTCATCCATTTTTCGCCTGTAGACCCCTTTGGTCCCTATTTTACTCTACTGGACTTCCATAACCATTCGATGCATATAAAAGAAAATCCTACTGAATTTTAATAATTATATATTATTAGGGATAGTATTTTAAAAATTTATTGTAGAATATAAGCAATGTATTACACATAAAGTTTAACAGCAGAATCTTATATGGACCCCCAAGGTTTGGGAACCACTGCTCTAGACTATGATATATATTTTGGCCTCTTCTTAAAATAATAAGGACTATATTACATTCATCAGCAATTATCTTGTCTTGGTGCCTTTTTCCGACTACCTCATATCCTAGTATGCAATTACAATTCCCTAATGACTGACATCTTTTGTGCATTTATTAGTGGCCAGTAAGTTTAATTATGGCATGGAAAAGCTGTTCATAACACAAACACTAAGTATAGTGTTTTATGAAACTGTGGCAGTTATTTGCTCATCTCTTCTGGTATTCAATAAATTAGTTATTTCCTTTTCTTCGTCTCCTAAGTTTTTAAGTACTACATAACTACAACCATTTCCTAAGCTTCTCTACGCCAAAGAAACAAATTTTACGTAATTATTGTTGTTTCCCCATAGCTGGTCGGTTGCTGAATTATTTTTTGTTTTAGTTTTATCGTGTTTATTCATTTACTTTCTGTTTTTTTTTATGTATAATTTCAAGAATAGACTTAAAATCAAGTTGGCAACAGCTCCAACTCCTCAACTGTAAGCTGTCATTCAAAATTACTACTAATAGGCAGTTCCTCCAATCGTAGACATATTTTGTTGTTCTTTCCCTGTAGGCAATATAATTTTATTTTACAATTTATTTGGGAATCTTAAATGTTTTGAAGATTCCTTTTGAAATAAACAAACCTGTCAATCTAAGACAGATAATGTAGGCGTCTATTTAAAGCTGATAATAAATACAATTGTGTTCAACAGTATTTCATATGAAATGACGACCAGGATAAAGCTGAAAGCTGCAATCAATTCTGAAAAATATTGAAAAAGTAAGCATAATAAAAGTGACAAATACGCAGAGAATTTAAAATATGTATGAAATTGAAATTGGAATTTATTTTTTTCGCTACTATCCGGAATTTCATGAAGATTAACAAAATTAAGTTTCGATTTTATGATAATTATAAATTGTTATATCATTCTGAACAACAATATTTCATATTGTTTGCATTGCGAAAGATTAGTCTCGTCTGCTTCACAAGACAATAGTTTGTTTCATTTAAATCGGTTTTTAAACATTTGATGATCTTTGTTTTGCTTTGGTTTATTTTTGTTCAGAAAACAATAATCCTCTTTTGATATATTAAGTGACATTACGTATATGTCTCGCTTTGGCGACAGGCTTAGCTGTGCAACATTTAACCTATGCGCGGGCGTTCTTTGCACATCAGCTTTATGTCGTAACGAGTTTTCCTCAATGCACTTGAGAAAACAAATGAAATCTGTTCACAGTCAGTTTACATCTTAACGAAAATCAATATTTTTCTACTTACATTTCTTTCACAAATCGATGCCAAATGGTTTGGAATGTACAAATAGCATCAGCCTTCTGAAAAGCTGAATTAATGGGAGTTTGCCAGTTGGGATTATAGCCTCTACACAAAAGGCTGTTGACATGGAACATAAACATCACACGCATCTGCAGCATAGGGAGTATCTACAAGCGTAGCGCTGAAGTTTCAAATCTTATTGTTTTTCTTATAAACAATTTTGCGATTCACTAACTGACAAAATTGTATATGAAATATTGATATAATTTTGATGTAGAAAGATACCGGACAAGGAAAAAGGGAAAGGAGAGAGAGAGGGGGGGGTCTGTGTGTGTGCGTGCGTGCGTGCGTGCGTGCGTGCGTGCGTGCGTGCGTGCGTGCGTGCGTGCGTGCGTGCGTGCGTGCGTGCGTGCGTGCGTGCGTGTGTGTGTTCACGCGAGAGACACAGGTAGAAAAAGAGAGAGAGAGAAAAGGAGGAGGGAGAGAGAAAAGGAGGATGGAGAGAGAAAGAAGGAGAGAGAGAAAGAAGGAGAGAGAGAAAGAAGGAGAGAGAGAAAGAAGGAGAGAGAGAAAGAAGGAGAGAGAGAAAGAAGGAGAGAGAGAAAGAAGGAGAGAGAGAAAGAAGGAGAGAGAGAAAGAAGGAGAGAGAGAAAGAAGGAGAGAGAGAAAGAAGGAGAGAGAGAAAGAAGGAGAGAGAGAAAGAAGGAGAGAGAGAAAGAAGGAGAGAGAGAAAGAAGGAGAGAGAGAAAGAAGGAGAGAGAGAAAGAAGGAGAGAGAGCGCTTCATATCTCAGACAACATCGAATTAAATGACTTTTCTCTCGTTAGAAATATATTCTCATATAGAATTAATCTTTTGGTAAAATAAACTACTGCGGAGTATTATGTTTATGATGATTAGACATAATAAGCAGATGAAAGCATACTAAGCGATTAAACTATCGAAAAGCTACTACAGAATATGTCGGATTGCTATAAACATGTATGTGTGTGTGTGCGCGCGCGCGTGAGCATTGGGGAACGGCCAGTGTAACCTTTTATCAGCAAGTAACGAAAGGTAACTTTACACGTGTTTCACCATTATTGATGCTCTACTGTGGAAGTATGGTCGTTCCATTTGTTGGTGTAAAATAAGTAAAATATTGACATGAATGACTACATTTCAGTGAAGATCCCCAATAACGGCGATGTGGGCAGTCCTACAATATTGTGTATCTTTATTAAATGCGTTAATGAATAGTTATGTTCTTTCTGAAATAATATCACAATCACTAAGTTTGATAGCATCAAACAAAACTTCTTTTTGCATAAAAGAAACTCAACATTATACACAAACACACACACAAACCCACGCAAATATTTGTATTCGTATGTGTGCATGAAGAAAATGCATATTTGTATATATGTGTGCGCGTATGTATGTGTGTTAGCTTTTACTTGTTTCACTCCAGCAGCCAAGCTGGAGCACCACCTTGAAGGGTTTTCGTCGCACAACACCCCCTCCTCGCCCGTACTCATTTATTTTTTAAGCCTGGTACCTGTTCTATGTGTTTCTTTTGCCGAACCACTCGTCATGGGAATATTAAAAAAACACCGGTTTCCAAGCAGTGGTGAGGGACAAACACATAGAAACATATATATATATATATATATATATATATATAATGTTATAATATTATAACTCGTACGTAACCTTATCATTTCGCATTTGTCTTGCTTCTATATGTTGGTTCCCTGACGATGAATATATGTGCAATTCCAGCACCTCTTACTTAGAGTGCACATATATTTTGAAACATATGTAGGAATTAAAGGAAATTTTGTTTATATGCGTTTTGCTCCATTTATTATTATTATTCATATCTACTCAAAATGCATCACTTTAACTTGGTATCTCTACCTATAAAACGGGTGTGATATCCTAGTTTTTTTGTGTGTGATTTTTGCTACCCATGGTAACTATTAACATATTTACATTGTCAAGGTTTTTTTAAACCGAGATAATATTGATATATATATATATATATATATATATATATATATATATATATATATATATATATATATATATATATATATACACACACGACAGGCTTCTTTCAGTTTTCGTCTACTAAGTCTTCTCACAAGTCTTCTCAAACGACTTTGTTCGGCCTAACGCTACAGCATTCTAAGAAATAATACAAGTCGAAGGATGGCTGTGCGCAATATGAGAGATCTGAAAGAGTTTCTTATTGGTTATGGAGCAGGAGAGAGAAGTTGAGCTGGAAGCCAAGAGGCGATGATGAGCAGTGATTTGGTCACCTCTGCTGACCTGACAACGAGAGGATGTTACGGTTCAGAGTTGAAACACCCGATGATCGTTGGATACCGTCTAATTATATCAGTTCCTCCTGGGATATTCCAACCATTTCTATTGTTGTTACTCAACACAGGGTAAGCTTTATTTGTCACTGCTTTTAGTCTATTCGGATGTCATACCCTAGATAATTCCTCATCCAGACAGAGATAAAGGCGAAAAACCACTGAACGACACTAATGTTATTGGCTGGGGCACAACATGAAGTTAAGGACCTATCAAAACTAATTAGAAACAGGGCTTCTTGGCGCAGCTATCTGAGATGCATTTCGGTTGCTGCTACTTTACACAAGCAACAAACCTGTAGGCGTATGTGTGGGTGTGTATGTGGCTGTCAATGGATTGATTATTTTACTCATGCGTGTGTGTGTGTGTGTGTGTGTGTGTATGTGCGTGTGTGTGTGTATGTAACTGTGTGACTTTACATTCTCTACGATTGCCATTTTGTAACTTTTAGTATGCGTATTATGTTGAGGTATATATATATATATATATATATATATATATATATATATATATATGGGTATATATATATATATATATATATATATATATATATATATATATATATATATATACATACATGTATATGCATATATATATACACATATATATATATGTATATGCATATATATACACATATATATATGCATATATACACACACATATATGTATGTGTATATATATATATATATATATATATATATATATATATATATATATATACGCCCATGTGTGTGCGTATACATCCCCAACAAACCGCCTATGCTTGTGTTGCTTTTGTGACAAATGAAAGAAATACTTGAATACTTTCTTTCCATTTTGATATTCCTTTGTTTCGTATGTACAATTGTGTTTACTGGCGCATCTCAACAGCTGGGAACAATAAAGGTCAACCAGAGAAATTCTTTGGAGTCAATACGAATATATCGCTCCTTATTATGTAAGTTACTAAATGCCAATGATTCTCTTCCTATGTCCTGGCTCTGTTTGTCTGTCCCCTTACACACACGCGCACACAAACATACATACATATATGCATACATACATACGTATATACACATATATGCGTGGGTGAGTGTGTGTATGTATTAAAGTAAAAGTTCAAATTTCGTAAATTCGTGTTTCATGTCTCCGCTTGTAATATAAGACATGCACAATAATACGGTAAACCATTAAAGGGAATATTCTGAAAAAGAAACCGAAAATAGAAACGTTTCTATTCTCATTGTTTAGATTTTCTTTGACAGTCGCAGACATGAAACTCAAAGTTATGAAGGTTGAAATTTCAGCTAATCATTATAATATGCTATCGGTATCGACTACTTAGTTTTTTTGTTTGTCTATACTGGAGTGCTAGCGGTCAAGCGCTCAAAAACACACACACGCGCAGAGATGCACACACACACACACACGCCCAGAGATGCACACACGCACACACATACACACACACACATACACACACACACACACACACATACACACATACACGCACGCTCAGACTTACACACATACGCATAGACGTACGCACACACACATTGTATCTGGCGACCCACCGGCTTTCTGAAGCTTTGTGTTTTTAACACGTAGGTCTCTTTGAGAAAATTTCTTTGAAGTAAAATTCCACAGCTGGTACTGACATATTCTATTATACACTGACATATTCTATTATAAATTAAGTACCAGTTGCGTACTGGAGACGATCTAATCGACTGGTCGACTGGCCCCCTCCCCAAAAATTTTGGGCCTTGTACCTAGAGCAGAAACGAATATTATACACACCAGTATTTTAACCTGAGACAGTTTCAAGTGTGGATATTAATTTGATTTCAGCCTGGCTAGCTTTCGTTCTAATCAGTGAATAAAATATATATGTAGTTATGTGTGTGTATATACAAATTTGTATATGTAAGCGTACATGAGCGTATGTATGTAAAGTCGTAGAGGCGTAAATTCAAATGTGTATGCGTATATGTATAGATGATGGCATGTATATGTACATATGGGTGTGTATATATTTAAATCTTATAGAACGATGTATATGCTCAAGTAAGTCCGTCAACTGAATGACCAGCAGATTCTTGAAGGTTAACCAATTACAAGGTTAACCAATTACAAGTGTAACTGGCAGTACAAAGAAATAGACTAGCACGCCCTGTAATATGAACCTCAATACTTATCATCTATAGCAGAGCCACACATTTGGATATACTGAGTGGTTACTATTACCTCCCATAGTCACAACAGACAGAAAAGATGCGATCGAAGCCGAAAATTTGTGTTTACGAAACACAGAAACAATATTTATTTACCACCTAATGAAACACAACATAATGCAGGGAAACGGTTACATAACCAAATACCTGCAAACCAGGAGAATTACATTACGTGGAAACAATTGTAGTGATTACAAATAAATGTTTCTCTGTACTTCTTCTTGTTGACACCAACTTATTCAATTATGTATGTATGCATGTACATATGTATACGTAGTTATACTCACACGCCTCACTAACACACTACCATAATCATTCGTTTACCTGTATATCTAGTTGTATACATATTCATGCATACGTACACACACACACATATATATATATAATCAGATGTGTGTCAATGTACATACAAACGAGTTCTTCGTCATCATCATCATCATCATCTTCATCTTCTAGTCCACTTCTTCTTTTTCTTCTTCGTCTTCTTCTTCCTCTGTTCCTCCTTCCCCTCATCCTCTTCCTTTTCTTCTCCTACTTCTCTTTTCTTTCCTTCTCGTCGTCCTCCTCTTTTTCTCCTCCTACTCCTCTTTCTTTTGTCTCTTCTATTGTCGTTGCTGCTACTTTAATCTTTTTCACATCTTGATGGCGATGATGACATGATATTAACGAAAAAGATTACGATTATGACGATAAAGACCACGATGATGATTACAAAACGATGACGATGACGACAAAGATAACGATGATCATGATCATCACCATCATCGTCGTCGTCGTCATCGTTGTCATTGTTGTTATTGTCACCATTATCTTCATCATCATCATCATCATCATCATCACGCTCAGTCCCGTTCATTATTTCGCTTCGTTGAATCACTAGAACCTCATCTTACCACACTGCCCCGAGGTAAATAATCCAGATTATTGATTATGACCATCAATTTATACAAAGCAAATGAGTGAACATGTGTTATTGACACATGTGCCACAATATCTAACAATGAGACAAACTTCATAAGACTACTGCTAGAAGCTTCGAATAATATTCTTTAAAGAAACATGGTAAAACAGATGTAAAATATTGTTTATATACATGTATTTTTTGTCATTTGTTTCTTTTATGTGTTTTTCTTTTATTGTTCTCTGCTATTTTGATCCATTCTCGCGAACATTGTGGCATTTCATCAGAATTAGTCATCAAAATACATCCCAGGGAAGCACCAATATAAAAGATAGAGACTTGTACAAGAATTTAGCTGTTGAAATTAGATATTGGAATTGTATCAGATCAGCTGGAGGAGAAAAAACAATAGTGTGAACAGAGAGGGGAAAAAAATAACATTACAAAATCAATCGATAACAGCAGCACGAAAACGAACAATAAGAACTATAACAACAATAATAACAATTTCTTGATTTTTTTTTTAATACTGCGTGATATAGTTTGAAATAGTGATCCATTTAGAATAAATAGTAAGCTCCTGAGGTGGCTATGTCTGTCATTCGAGTTTGATTGACGGTTTCGAGTTTCTTTGCCGTCAATGTTCCAAGAAAATACATGGGCATCAGGGTTTCCTATTTTGCTCACTGCACAAAAAAATTACTAAGATTTTCATACCTATTTAAAAAGTCACTAGCTAATGTCATAGCTTAAAGGGCAAAGTCCCGTCGTAACGATATTATCAATCTGATTTCAATTAATTACCCGAAGGATGTCATTTTATTTTGTTACTGACACCGGAATAATAATAAAAATTAGAACATGACTATTACAGCTAATTATTTAAGCTCATTTATAAATTTGAAGAGATCTTCAAATGGCTATGTCGTAAAGACGCCAGAGGAGTTGATAGTTCATACTCTGTGACCGTAGCCTGTACACTTACCTCTGAATAATTGGTTCAACCAGTTGTAAATAAAGCAAAACCGTTGTTTGTACAGTGTACAGCGAGATATGAAACGATGATTTTTCATATTTATTCTTAATATGTTCCAGCAGATTCGAATGCAAATACGCTAGTCGCTTCTTTGTTGGTCATAGGAAAGCAACTTCTCGAACTCATTATCATTGTAGAAAGAAGTTATTATCCTGTGACGAATACAATAGCGACAAGCATATTTGCGTTCGTATCTGCCAGAATATATTGAGAATAAATATGCAGGTCATCGTTAGCTGTAAATAGATAACACATAATAGTAGAGTTTGCTACTGTGAATATCGTCAGTATAGTAAAAACTAACAGCTACTCAACTTGTAAAAATAGCTTGAAGATTTGATTCCACTGAGCAATGTCGCCATAAATAATGTGAAGATTTCTTCAGAGAAGCCACTAACTTTACAGAAATCATGTATTAGAAATCATTACTTGAGCTTTATTAAAGTGTTGCTTAATATAACTCCAAATTGAGTAGCAAGATTTTCTCATCTCTTTGATGCTTTAAAACAAATTATACAATTCTCCCACACTTTCATACGATAGGTCATCTAGTCAATTACAGACTATATTGTCATTCTGTATTGGTCATTCTCCCCTTTTCATTTTTTCACAATAATTTCGCCATCCCATTAAAAGGAAAACGGGCTTTTGAATAATGATCTTACATGGAGAGATGATAAGTTGATTTGAAACACAAATATTTAAACACACAAACATTCCAATTTTCAGTAACTGTATTTTATTTTTCTATCGATAGAAAACTTTTCTTTTGATGACTTAAATGTCATCAATAATATGACAGCCATTTCTTAATTTCTGATTGGTTCAGACCAACCTTCCGCAGCTTCAATAATTTGCGTAATTGCATTGGTCAAAGGTCACTTCCTCCTACACAATGTTATATATATGGTTCATCCTAACTAATTCATGTTGACGTTTCAATTTGCATGTATGATAGCATAAGATTTAGACGTCAGCAACGACTGTAAAATCTACCCTATTCAACTCTTAGCGCTGCCATCGATACCAGCATCACCACAAACTCCATCATCACCATCATCTTTATCATTAATCTGATCATCAACCCACGTGACAAACTAAATTAAACGTCAAGATAATAAGGTTTCTGCTGCACATTTATAAATTCGAAACATGCATAACGGGATTAAATATTTAAAAAGAGCCGACATCACCACCCCTATCACTAACATTACAATCGTAGACAGCAGTCCCACGACCTCTAGCTGCAGCAAAACCAACATCATCGCCACCGACAACAGTAACATCAGTAACACTACCTCTAACGCTGTTAATATTACTTTCAACACTATTACAACTAGCATTGATACCATGTACAGTGACGCACTACTACTACTACTAGCACTACCACCATAACTCCAAAGCTACCACCAGCAGCGCCGCTCCAAAAGCAAAATCATCACTAGCTGCTTATTATCAACATTCTTCTTGTCTCCGTGATGATGATGATGATGATGATGATGATGATGATGATGATGATGATGATGATGATGATGATGATGATGATGATGATGATGATGATGATGATGATGGGGGAGGAGGGGAGGAGGGGAGGGGAGGAGGGGAGGGGAGGGGAGGAGGGGAGGGGGAGGAGGAGGAGGGGAGGAGGAGGAGGGGAGGAGGAGGAGGGGAGGAGGGGAGGAGGGGAGGAGGAGATGGGGAGGAGGAGGGGGGGAGGAGGAGATGGGGAGGAGGAGGAGGGGAGGAGGAGATGGGGGAGGAGGAGGATGGGATGAGGAGGAGGAGGGGATGAGGAGGAGGGGAGGAGGGGAGGAGGAGGAGGGGGAGGAGGAGGGGAGGAGGAGGAGGGGAGGAGGAGGAGGGGAGGAGGGGAGGAGGGGAGGAGGGGAGGAGGGGAGGAGGAGGAGGGGAGGAGGAGGAGGGGAGGAGGGGAGGAGGGGAGGAGGAGGAGGAGGAGGAGGAGGAGGAGGAGGGGAGGAGGAGGAGGAGGAGGAGGAGGAGGAGGGGAGGAGGGGAGGAGGGGAGGAGGAGGAGGAGGAGGAGGAGGAGGAGGGGAGGAGGGGAGGAGGGGAGGAGGGGAGGAGGAGGAGGAGGAGGAGGAGGGGAGGAGGAGGAGGAGGAGGAGGAGGAGGAGGGGAGGAGGAGGAGGGTGGTTGTGACGATGACGACGATGATGATGATGATGATGACGATGATGATGATGATGGTGATGACGACGATAGTGGTAAAGTCATTACCATCAAGCTGAATACCCTGAAAACCACCACCATCAAAATAATCAATTTCACCTTATCCATCATCACTATTATCTCTATGATCATGAGCAGCATAGATAACAGTGAAATGTAAAGAAAAAAGAGCCCCAATTGTTTTAGGATTCCACCCCTAGTCGTCGAAGAAACTACTTAAGTTCTAGATCATTCTATTGCATCATTGCTCTTTAAAGTACCTTTTTCTCAGTTTCGTAATGGAAAGGGGCCCATTCAGCCATGTCAATCTCACCGCCCTTACTCACACAAAAGAGGGCAGCACTTTGATCACCACCCACAACTTGAAAAAAAATTGATCAGAGTTTGTCCAGAGAGGAAAAGTTACACTTCAGTTCTCCACACATAATATCCTTCAGCTTAAACACCAACCAAATGAAAACCAGCCGCTTTTCCTTACAAAAGAAAGGCAGTGAAGCGATCTTAATAAACTCAGCTGACAGCTGCGTCCGATCTAAACTTGTCAGTATATGTTCAACGCTTGTCCATAGGCTTGCATGCACAGATACTTCACCTGAATGAATACGTGTAGGTTGGTTTCGTCGGCATGCGAGCATCTCATGCAAGTTTCGTTTTTAGAGCTCCCATGCTTGTGGAACTTGTCCCGAACAGGTAATACTTGTAAGATCTCCAGGCGAAGGGCTTTTAAAAGCTGTAATTATTTCCAACTGAAAGCCCTCCAGAAGAGACTGATTGAATCAATATTGTTCTCAAGCCATTGCTTCTCACGCCCTCCACCGATTGACATAAAACGTGTCGCATGAAAAGCAACCACACCTGTTTTTTGTCATCTTCGCTACCTCACTGCACACGTGCGCTTCATCAGCAATGACATCTCGAGAATTAAATCCCAACCAATGGAAGAAGTCAAAAAATATACGCTATAATCTTGTTAGATTCTTCATTGGACATTTTTCATAGAACATTTTTCTGCGATAACTTCATCTCAAGCTATTTCTGATGAATCCAGCCACCCTGCTCACGACTACTTTTCAGCTCTTTCTCCACCAACAGGTTCGATCCCAACCAAACACTGAGTTCCTTAACCAGACTCTCAGTCCAATAACAGAAACTGTCGCTGGGCGACTTTGATTTTCTCCTCCTGGTGCCGAATTACAAGTCCACCTACTTGCGTACTGCGTACCCCTGCTCTCTCATGGTACGGTGCCAACCGATTCGATTTTCGAAGTGTCCGATGCAGTAAACAATGAGGACACCGTATGTAGTCACCGTATACAGTGAGGAAACCTAGGTAAAGCTCTCCCTATGTCCGATTTCAAGCGCAATGTGCTTCAAGATCTCCAACCTCCGCAATAAGGGATCCGAGACTTAAACATACGGACGAGAGACGAGAGAGTATCCTTGAAGGATTGATCGTGTAATACGAAACTGTTCCAAGAGGTGGTTGTTTAGTTTGGGCATTGCATAGATGTCATTGTAGATTGTGATGATCTAACCTCTCGGAACAGGCTACTTTTAGAATAGCTACCAGTGTCGTAAGCTTTAGATTGATTTAATTTTGTCCCCACTGAAACCGGTTCTATTTCCGGTACACTCTATGATGTATTGCATGAGGTGGAGATTGTTTTGGATAGAGCTATCTTGGATCTCATAAGGTTAATGTCTCTGACTGGGAGGCGCAATGGCCCAGTGGTTAGGGCAGCGGACTCGCGGTCATAGGATCACGGTTTCGATTCCCAGAACGGGCGTTGTGAGTGTTTATTGAGCGAAAACACCTAAAGCTCCACGAGGCTCCGGCAGGGGATGGTGGCGAACCCTGCTGTACTCTTTCACTACAACTTTCTCTCGCTCTTACTTCCTGTTTCTGTTGTGCTTGTAATTCAAAGGGTCAGCCTTGTCACACTGTGTTAATTCAAAGGGTCAGCCTTGTCACACTGTGTCACGCTGAATATCCCTGAGAACTATGTTAAGGGTACACGTGTCTGTGGAGCGCTCAGCCACTTGCACGTTAATTTCACGAGCAGGCTGTTCAGTTGATCGGATCAACTGGAACCCTCGACGTCGTAAGCGACGGAGTGCCGACAACAACGACAATGTCTCCGACTACACTACCAGCGACAAGCACCAGCCACTTTATAACCACCTATGCCAAAATTTTCAAATCTGTGTCTAGTAGAGTTATGAACCCGAAGTTGCTTGTGATGTTCCCTTTGTTCGGGTGTTTCTTTAACAGCATCATTACACACTGCAAAGAAAACTGGGAATGCTTCCAGTTTGTTGTTAGCTGAAGTAGATAGCTGCCAAGACAGCAGTGAACATGTCTGGTATTTAGTAATATAGCTGGAAGGGCAGACCACCCTGCTTCGGCAATTTGTCCCTCGTAGAACAGCTTAATGCTGCTGCTGCTGTTGTTGTTGTTGTTGTTCTTCTTCTTCTTCTTCTTCTTCTTTTTCTTCTTCTTCTTCTTCTTCTTCTTCTTCTTCTTGCTGTTGCTGCTGTTGTTGTTGCTGCTGTTTTTAGTACTGTAGCTGCTGTTATAACTGCCACTGATGTTGTGATTTCTGTACTCGAAATGTATGTAGCAGCTGGTGGTGCTCATCTTTCGCCCTCCCAACGGTGAAACTGCACGTTCTTGTAATGGCTTGTTTTACTATATGTGTAACACCTCGCTTTTAAATCCTCGACAACCGTTTGCATCGGCTCACACTCTTCAAAGCAAAAATAATCGAGGATGTCAGAAGGATGTTTTGGTGCAACTAATGTATTTAATTCCCGTTCTGTTCAGCCAGTTCAGTTCAGCCAGATAATTCCCGTTCAATTCTCGTTCAGTTCCATTCAGTTCAGCCAGATAGGTCGTGACTTGAACTCTATTATTTTACTTTATTCTATCATCATTGCCTTAATTCTGATCTGTTTTATGTGAAGGCGGCACGCTGGTGATCCTGAGTTCAGTCACTCCGACGCCTATGAGGTAGTCGCACTTATTCAATATCTCATATGAAGCTACATATGATGGCCATCCTTTCCTGTTGTTTTCCTTTGGACATGTAAACTGCCGCAGATCATACTTCATTCAGGTATTTTTCATTTTGTACTGGAGTCCGGAATTGCAGGCTTTTGGTCTTATAGTGAATGATCGTGTTAGAGTGATCGACAGTAAGCACCGCCAGTTCACGGCGTACAGAACTCCATAATATTTATAACGATTTCTACCATTGTCTCATTGCACGAATAAAAGATAAAGTCCTCCTGGCTGTTTTGCTGATGTTGCTGTTGTTGTTATTATGCTTGCTGCTACTGCCGCCACCGCCGGGTGCTGGAATTATTCTCATCCCCATGAAAAGACATAGATACCAAAAACTGTCTCTGCCCGGCGGCGGCTGCAACATTGTTTGCTGTCAAGTCGAATGCTATCAGACAGCTTTCCTGACATCGTTGCGTGCATTGTGGCCTCTCTCTCTCTCTTTCTCTCTCTCTCTCTCTCTCTCTCTCTCTCTCTCTCTCTCTCTCTTTCTCTCTTTCTCTCTCTCTCTCTCTCTCTCTCTCTCTCTCTCTCTCTCTCTCTCTCATCAACGAGGATAGGAAACATTATGGCGGCAGTCTTGAAATCCAAGCTTTTGGGAGTTTTTTTTTTATTTTAAAATATTAAAATTTAACAAAAGCAGGTTTTAGCAGGAGTACGAGTCCGTGCATGGCCATCATTAAATAAAATACTAGATCTCAGTAGTATCTGTCAGTTTCTCAACAAAATTGACCAGAGAAAATAAACTAAATGGATCCCTTTTAGGGAAAAACAATTGAGGATGTATGAAACTACAAGGACAAAATCCCGTGGTGATCAGGTCAAATACCAATGATAACAACAACAACAAGAATAGCAATGATAATGATGCTTTCAAATTTTGGCCCTAAACTAGCAACTTCGGGAGAAGGGGTAAGTCGATTATATTGACCACGGTGATGAACTGGTACTTATTTTATCGACCCCGAAAGAATGAATGGTAAAATTGACCTCGGCAAAATATTTATAGTAATTAATTCCATTTCCATTAACAGTGCAATATACATCGTCTCTTTTCTCTTTTTCACCTGACACATTTGACAGACATGTTAAACAGGAATTGAGTCGGATGCTAAAGCTATAGAAGAACAATTATCCATATTTTATTTAAGGACGACCTAAAGTTGTACACTGCAGCTGAGAAACAATTGCCCACTTCAGTAAGCAGGACAGATATTTACTCGAGGAACTGATATCAGATTTGGATCAGAAAAAAATGCCAAGGCAACTTTTTAGAGGAAAATTGCGGGCATTCATACTATGCTAGCTAAAGAACATGGATAAGAGAATTAAATCAAACACGGGCCTACAAATACTAAGAGTCAATAAATTAGACTAAGTATAACGCGAAAAAACTTAATGAAAGATTAAAAATGAATATTATTTTAGCCTGAGATTAATACTTGGAACATAGCTTCTTTTTCTTTTTCTTTTTTTTGCGCGTTTCAGTCATTGAATTGTAGTCGTACAGGAGCACCACCTTAAGGTTGTAGTTTTTTAAAAATGGAGCCTATTACTTAGTTTTTAGAGTCTGGTACCTATTCCATCGATCTCTTTTGCCGAACAGCAATATTAGATATATATATATATATATATATATATATATATATATATATATATATATATATATATATATATGCGTGTGTGTTTGTCTTTGTGACCCTTCTACTTTATAACCGGCGTTGACTTCTTTACTTCTCCATAATCTGGCTGTAGAAGGGTCACAAAGACAAACACACACGCAAATATATATATATATATATATATATATATATGTGTGTGTGTGTGTGTGTGTGTGTGTGTGTGTGTGTGTGTGTGTGTGTGTGTGTGTATACGTCAGGCTTCCACACGGTTTCCGTCAACCAAATTCACTCGCAAGATATTCTTCAGCCTGTGGCTATAATAGAATACACCTGCCCAAGGTGCCGTACAAGGACTGAACCCGAAACCATGAGGCTGCAAAAGCAAATAGGTATCAATACTCTAAGTGTAATGATAATGCTGTTGTATATTCTCAATTGGAGGCTAACTGAGCAACAATACTAGTCGGAAAAAGAAATAAAGAGAAGTATTAACTGCGTTTAGAATACAATATACGAAATCTGATCCAAAAATATTACATTTAGCACGAATGCAGAGAATTAGGGACTGTATGCAACTAGAAAACCACTGTAAGATATCTGCTTAGGGCTAAAATAATATAATTCCGAATGCTAGAAAATAAATGCAAATATGTACAAAACATGATCAAAAGAAAAACAAAACTGTTTTCTGATTTCAAAGAAGCCAACAAATAAAAAATAAAAATGACAAAGGAAAGGAGAGACAAAAACAGAATTTGTGAAAAGTTTAAAAACAAATCTAAAAATGAGGCTACAGAGTACCTCGTAGATCAATGTCAAGAAAAGCTCCTACAAGGCCTTTACCTGGAAAGGGTGAACGGTGTGCAAATATAGAAATAAGATTAGAAACGCGGAACTCTATAACTGACATTGAAGGGGACTTGCTTATTACAGAGTCAAAGTTTTACAACCAGAAATAATCAAAAGTATGCAGTGGAGCTGAACACATTAGGTAACTGTATAATATGTGGTGACTAGGAAGAAACAATTGACAACATTGTCTCTAACGATCCAGTCTTAACCAACAAAGAATATATCTACATGTACGACAAAGTTGAGGCATTCGTACATTTGAAGTTTTGCCAGCATTAAGAAGTATCGACAGAAAAGAAGTAGCATAAACACACCCCAGAAAATGACTGAGTATAACAAAGCGACTATACTCAGGCACTATGTATAACAGAGTATAACAAAGCGGCTATACTCAATCCACATAGATGAGGAACCCAAGATTGAAAAGGTAGATATCGTTATCAAGATTCACCTTCTAGATAATATTTTATCGCTGAAAAAAATGGAGAAATCTTCCACCTATAAAGATCTGAGTATAAAATTAACCTGAACTTCATAACCGAAAACAAAAACAATCTCTATAATAATAGCTACCTTGAGAATGATCAAAAACACGCCGACAATAAATAAGCAAAACCTCAAGACTTAAAAATATGCACAACATATAAAAAAAATAGCAATTTTAGGCAGGCAGTGCACACTTATTACGCAGAATACTGTCAACAGAAAATACTGCACATTCCTAAATTAGAAAATAACTCATACAACCATATATAATTTGATAGTGTTGATTAACAGAAATAAGTACATGTAAATTAAACAGTTTCCTTGCAGAAAAAGTAATTGTGTCATTTAGAGATAATCAATCAATGAAAAGCTAACGTTCTCATCATAAACAGCTTCCAGAGTATTGTTGTTCAAATAAACAGTATACTGTAGAAATAACCAGAAGTATTATAAAACATGGAATAAACTGTCGCTGACACGGAAATTTCTATATAACTATGTATCGCTCCAGTTGCTGATGCGGTTATTGCTCTTGTGACCCTGCGGTCAGTTATGGTCGAAGTTATGATCAAAAGCATTCTAATCATAATCATCCTATGTTTTTAAAGAGCATAGTGTATCGAGAACAAACATTATCCACTGCGTTCCGTCATTTTAAGAGAGTGGGCTTATTTTTTGCAGGTCGAGTGACAACGCAAATCCTCTTTCATTTTCTCCACAGTGCACTTTGTTATTATTGTCTTGCTTGGAGTCGTTTCAATATTTTCATGCTTCAGGTAAATATTAGCTCAAACTTCAAAGGAGAAAACTTATTCAAATATTCCTTTGGTTTGTTTCATCCGTAGAACTCTACTCCTTCCATCTGGTGCTCGGGAGTAGGAACATTGCCAGGCTGCTGACGCTATTTCTGTTGCCGTTGTATATTTTGTCGTTGTTCACAAACATGTTTGGTAGCCTTTCTACAGATAATACTGTGACTAATTATTTCTTTTATATATTGGCAACTTACACTACTTTTGCAATTTTATAAACGGATGTAGTGTCAGATGTTGGTGGTAGTGGTGCTTAAACTAGGTCTATCTTGAATCAATAGACTTATACGTGATTCATTAACTTCTTAGGCAATGCTTGTAGCAATCCAAAGGCAACTAACTATAAAATTAAGATTTGAAGCTATATCGCAAGCAACTTGATAAGTATTTTGCAAGAAATTTATATCGGAAATAACATTAAACGGAAAGCTTACATAAAATTTTTCATGCAACACTTGCAACATACCAGCAACTTCATAAGCTCCATTTAAATCTGACTTGCAATTTTTTTTTATCTATGTCACACAAAAACCTAACTGAAAATTTATGAGTAATTTTATTAAGTTATCAACAGGTAATTGAACTGGAAAGATTTTTCGAGGCAATTTCACAGGCAATTTCACAGGCAATTTCACCGACAATTTCAGAAAACTGCTAATACTTAGTGAGGTAGTTAAATTAAGTCGTTAGGGCAGGGAAGGAAGCCAAGATGGGAAGAAGGCGAGATATAAGGAAATAGAATACAGAACCTTGCCAACAGAGAGATATTTTGGGGATAAACGTTCTGAAAATAAATTTATACCAGCACCACCTCTTTTGCTACTGAGTGTCACCACCTACCACCATTACGTACGAAATATTACTACTACTGCCACTATCATCAACCGCCAACGGTAACAACAGCAACTCTAACAGTACTACCACAATGAACACCACTACCATCACTACCACGTCTGCCAACACCTAATAACAACAACAACTACACCACCATTGCAATCTACAGTTGCAGCAGAAACACTAACACCCAGCATGAGGGAGAATTCATCAGAGTCACTCGACTTAATAGAAATAATAGCCAAATCTCCTTTAAACCATACACTATCGTCTCATAAAAGAACACATTCAGTAAAAAAAAATGGTATAGTCAAGCCTGAAATGGCCTTTCATTATAGGTCTGTCTGCTTTATCAGAGTTAACCTGGGGCTAAATAATAACAACCATAGAAGAGTGTTTCCGGTAGTTGTGGCTTTAAGATTGTACTGTGGAGGCGCAATGGCCCAGTGGTTAGGGCAGCAGACTCGCGGTCATAGGATCGCGGTTTCGATTCCCAGACCGGGCGTTGTGAGTGTTTATTGAGCGAAAACACCTAAAGCTCCACGAGGCTCCGGCAGGGGATGGTGGTGAACCCTGCTGTACTCTTCCACCACAACTTTCTCTCACTCTTTCTTCCTGTTTTTGTTGTGCCTGTATTTCAAAGGGGCCAGCCTTGTCACACTGTGTCACGCTGAATATCCCCGAGAACTACGTTAAGGATACACGTGTCTGTGGAGTGCTCAGCCACTTGCACGTTAATTTCACGAGCAGGCTGTTCCATTGATCGGATCGACTGGAACCCTCTACGTCGTAAGCGACGGAGTGCCAACAACAACAACTGGTGATCATTAAGGTGGGAGAGAGATTTATGATGCCGGGGAGGGTAGTTGTTAATGATTGTCTCTATATCTTTTGAGATTGTTGCCAAGGGTCGGAGAGTTTGCTATCCTTAGATATAGGACAAATTCTAACGAGTTTCAAAAGATTGGAATATATCCCTATAGAAAGAAAGAAAGAGATATTGAGGAGTTCTATGAAGACAGAAGCTAACCCTGAAGTGCATTGATTGGATATAGTGGCCGAGACATTGTCAGGGTCAGAGGCCTGGTTGGTATGAAGCGACTGATGGTGTTCGCACTTGGCGTGGAAAGATAATTTGGGAGATTTATTCTTGTTCGTGCAGTATGGAGTTAGATGCAAAGAGAGCGGCTAATGCCGAAGTTCTCTATACGATATCAGTGTACTCATATCTGTATTTTCTCAGTTTTTGCTTGCTGATCTATCTTTTTTAAAGATGTCGTTTGTTATTATTCATTCCCACGTCATCTCTCAACAGACAAACCTTAAATAGAACATTCCAGCTCATTTTATTTTCAGGCTATTCATGTAGAAATACATTATCTTAGGTGTTCTTCCTTTTTAAGAATGTTTGGGAAATACTTGATGTTGTTTCTTAAGGTGGAGCAACCATGTAGAAATTTTCTATTTGATTCTAGACGTTTCTCGAGTGGCAGCGCTTCTGTTTCTATGTCCCAAAGATAATAGTTCGAACCCTGTCAACAGAACTGCAAAAGTAACAATTTGAAATTTTGTTGAACACACAGCTCCATTATTTATAAAATACATTATTGTGCACTATTATAAACACTCTCTTATAACTGAATACTAAATCTTTTGTATTCACTTGAACCAAACTTTTGGCAATTACACCCTCTCTTTCACGCATTTATTTTGTGACAGATGTTATTTGTAAGTTGTTGTTGCTTCATTTTAATGCCAAAATATAAAGAAAATGCTTTGCAATTGAGAGATGCCAAATGTCTGCACGAACCAAATTCTATGTGTTTAGCAAAGTAAGTTAATATTGTTTATCCGGAGCAGAATCGTGAGCTTGACAAACTGTGAACAAGAAATAATTTCAAGTATTTTAAATTATTGCAATGAATAGAGGTAAATATAGGCTCAAATATTAACGTTAATGAAAATTGATGAGAAGCATAGGAGCGACAAATCCGACAATTATGCATGCACTGTGGAAATGAAAGCATTAACTTTGAGATAAATATTAATAAATTTTATCAAATCTTGATAACTACAGTGGCAACTGGGAACAGTTTTGGTCTTTTAGTTGTAATACCGACATCATATACATCTATATATAGAACCTTTGTAACTAAATCAGGCAATAACTGAAGAAAGATAAGCTTTGCTTATTAGTCTAAGACCGATATAGAACCGGAGATCCAAGCAAATAGTTTCATTTTCTCTTCTCATTATAGAAAAAATTTTAATTAGTTAAACATTTTTTTTTAATCATTTTAGTCTAAAGTATATTAGCATTTACTTAACAAATGCATCACATGCAGATGGGGTCCCTAAGTAACTTCCTTGCTTTCTCAGTGCATATGCACTTGATTCTTCGGTGGAGGAAGTTAAAAGGAGTCGTAGTGACATATGAATGAGTTGATATGTTAAGATTCACTACAATCTCATACACCGCCAGCATCTACCCCTAACTTGATGCCTCTAGGATTCTCTTAATCTCATGGAAACCATAACGTAATGCAATGCACTATCTCTGTCATAGGAACGTATCTATACACATGCACACGCACTCACACACACACACACACACACATGCCACACATACACCAGAAAAAGACACACAGTCACACACATAACACTCATAATCACGAACACATACTACACAAAAAATTCGTGCCGTCGACATATACGTCACGAGTCGTCTGTCTGTATGTACACACATACAAATATATGTGACTTTAGGAATGCTCCTTTCGCTCTTCCTCTCTCAGCTCTCGCTCCCCTCACACCCCTCTCTCTCTCCTCTCTTTCCTCCCCCTTTCACTTTTTGTCGCTACACACACAAACACAAACACACATACACATGTGTGTATAGATATAAGGCATTTACAAGTAAAACCTGAGACAGCAAGACCTGTTCTCTTTTTCCTGTATTAGACCGTATATTATAAATGTATGTCTTATAAAACATTTTCATTTAAAAATAGCTTGTTACTATTTGTGTGTGTGTGTGTAATTGTGGGAGAGAGAGAGGGAGGGAGAGGGAGAGGGAGAGAGAGAGAGAGTACATCCAGAGATGGGGCTGTCTGTATGTTATTGCGTAAGTACGTGTGCATATGCCTATATATATTCTTTTCTACTCTAGGAACAAAGCACGAGATTTTGGGGGAAGGGGCCAGTTGATTAGATCGACCCCAGTACTGGTACTTAATTTAT
>NC_142930.1:100801960-100834460 GCF_046866305.1 Octopus bimaculoides | reverse complement strand
TTTTAAAATAATGTGTGACCGAGTATATATATGTGTGTGTACTTGTCTGTATCAAAGTTGGGTGTGGGAAATCTTATATTAATGCCTCAGATTGCAATAAGGGGAAAGTGTCGATAGGGGAAGCTCCAACGATTATATTTATGGTATGATCGGCCAAATTGATAAGATATATCTACGGTCATGAGGGCAGTAGCAAAACAGTTCACTTTTACAGTTTAGGCAAATAAAGGAAGTCCTTTAAAATTATTCTTTTCTGAGCTATGCACTGTCTACTCTTCCTACTGCTGTTAAAATACGTTTTGTACTTTTATAGTATTCTCTACTTCATGTGGTAATGCATAGGGTTTTTCTTCAATGCTGGTATGTGCCCCGCTAGGGTTGTAATTTCTCCTCTCTTCAATATTAAACTAGGACTTGTGGATGTTGAATTTGATTCTGAAGGGACCTTCTGTAGCGCCACATATCATTTCATATATGCACAACAGGTTAAACTATTGGAAAAGAAAAATTCCTAACACCGGGCTACAAGTAACCTTACATGTCAAGAACCTTCCTAAGTACCCTAGCTGTCCTTAATAACATATTATTATTATTATTATTATTATTATTATTATTATTATTATTATTATTATTATTATTATCATCATCATCGTCATTATCATCATCATTATCATTATCCTCTTCTTTCAATTTTGTTTCTATTTCTTGCAAAGTGTTTTCCCGACACCTAGCGCAAAGAAACTCACTGTATACATTGGTAAGCCACTAAAATAAATACACTAGATTGTTCATTTACAAAATCATGTGATAGAAAAAAGGGGAAGAAAGACAGAGAAAAAGGAAAGGAAAAGGAAAAAATGAAAAAGAAAGCAAAGAAAATAAAGGGGGAAAAGGAATTTCTCAGCAACAATGCTCTTCTCAGTGCGTGCGACGTATCAGTTAAAACAATCTTTTGCACTTCCTGCACAGATGGTAAGCTAGGGATCATTTTCAAGTAATTTTCCGTTCCTTTTCTGATCATTCCAATTGCTCCTGAAATCACTGGTATTGTGTAACTGTCTTGAGACGCCACATGTTCTTCGATTTCAATTAGCAAATCTTTATATTTTCTGAGCTTATCAAAATCTTTTACCGAGATATTATGACCACAAGGTATGCTCCTGTCAATAAATAAACAGACTTTATTGCTTTGGTCTTTCACAATATCTGATTATTATTATCATTATTATTTCTTTTATCACAGGTTTTGTTGGAAATCCCGGAGTCTTGCGTAACGGGCTTGCTGCCTGTAGCCTGTCTGCTCTTTTCAACAATCTAATACTCTCCTGATTATTCTGTCTGTGCCAAGAAGTCAAACATTTTGTAACCGTTCTACTGGGCACTCTATTCCAATTTCCTTTATATTCCTTTTGATGCCTTCTGATACTGTCCCCAAGGACCCAGCAATAATTGGCCCTATCTTCACATTTTCAATTTTCCATAGCCGGGCTATTTTGTATTTATGAGGGTTGTATTTATCTATTTTTTCGCCTTCCTTCTTGACTATTCGTGAGTCAGCGGGTCAAAGGGACACGCAACATCAGCTATATAGCACATGTGGCGCATCTTCGTCGACCACCTCTAGGTCCGGAATGTTATGCTCTAGCACCTGATCTGTTTGAATTAGGAAATCCCAGAGGATTTTGCAAGTCTCCGACTCCTCCACTCTGTGCGGTTTGAGCTCATACCACGTCTTGCCTCTCTCTAACCCCCACTCTTCGCACAGTTTCCAAAGTAGCACTTCCGCTATCTTATCGTATCGCCATAACATATTATGGTTTTGGGCAAGTCTAGAGCATTCGTTCGTGTATTATTATTATTATTATTATTATTATTATTATTATTATTATTATTATTATTATTATTATTAATATTTATCTCGCTGAGCGATATGTTAAGCAACATTTCGTCCGTCTTCACGTTCTGAGTTCAAGTTCCGCCGAGGTCAACTTTGCTTTTCATTCTTTCGGGGTTGATAAATTAAATACAAGTGAAACACTGTGGTCCATGTAATCGACTAGTCCTCACCAATCAATTTCAGGCTTTGTACCTTTAGTAGAAAGGATCATTATTATTATCATCATCATCATCATCATCATCATCATCATCATCATCATCATCATCATCATTATTTACTTTTAATCTGCATGTCTGTTACAATCTCCCAGTGTCCTATAGCGAGTGAAGGATAAGAGATGTTACAGCATGACTGAAAGCTTGGGGAGGGGAAGTGGCAAGGACAGTAGCGAAATATTTTCATTTAATGCAACACAGACATTTAAATTGATAGGGTTTTTCTAAGGATGTGGGAAGTATGTGTCAGCAAAATCTCTTGGATTTCTCTGAGACATGGTTCTCCTGGGATATTATCTAGGTGTTTCTGACATCCCTGTCTTATCATACATAGAGCACCCACAATAACAGGTACCATTCTCGCTTTAAGATGCCGCATCTTTTGTATATCAGTTTCCAGGTCCTCATATTTACTTAATTTGTCAAATTCTTTACCTCTACAAGTATTTTCTTCCCTGTCTTTAATGACTATGTCTGGTTGATTATCCTGGATTATTTTGTCGATGCTGACTGGAAAATCCTAGAGGTTAGTGACATTTTTACTTTCAACGACTGGCTCAGGATGAAGTTCATACCAGTAAGCAGGAGTGATGTTTTTGTTGTGTTTACATACTTTCCAATGTAAATACTGTCCTACCCTATCGTGGCGACTTTTGTATTTGTTTGGTGTCTTCACAAGACATCCCGAAACGTGATAGTCTATCGTTTCATCAAATTTATCGTAGAATCTACACTTAGGATCAGAACTATTTTGAAGAATGTTAGCCTGGTACTTTTTGGTAAGTAAGTAATCTTGTGCCGCTAATATGAAACCTTTAGTCTCTACTTTCAGTCCTGAGCTTCTCAACCACTGACTGGTTGCTGTTTGTTATTCTTATTATTATTATTAGGAATGATAGTAATAATAACATATTCCTTTAGTAATCCTGTTGTTTTAGATCGATGTATAGAATTATGTATATATAAGTATACTGTAAAGTGTTAAAATGTATGTATAATCTCGTAATATAATAATGAGCTTTGTCTTTTTGTATATTTGTATATATATATATATATATATATATATATATATATATATATATATATATATATATATATATATATATATATATGCATATACTCATTTATTATTTGTTTTATATATATACTAGCAGAGGCACCCGGCATTGCCCGGGAATGAAATTGTTGCTTATTGGTACTTGGAAACTTTTACGAAAATTAAAATGGGGATTAAATGAAAAAAACGATTTACGTGAATATCCTCACAAGAGTAATTGAAATAAATGGCGATTGTGGAACCCCCCACGCACGCACGCACGCACACACACACACACATACACAGAGTATTACACATCAGATGAAATGGACGTGTGTGTGTGTGTGACAGAGAGAGAGAGAGAGAGAGGTTTGTTGTCATGTATACGTACATGCATAAATATGCATAATCTTTGTGTGTGATGTCTCACACACACACACACGCACACATACATCCAAAAATGATGGATGTATATAACAACACACCCCTTGACTCACTCACAATCTGTCTCTTACAAACACACACATACATAAATGTATACAAACATATTTACAAAGACACACGTGTGTATGCGTGAGCGCGCGTGTGTGTTGTGAGAGAGAGAGGGGTTGAGAGAGAGAGGGGGTTGAGAGAGAGAGAGGGTTGAGAGAGAGGGGGTTGAGAGAGAGAGGGGGTTGAGAGAGAATATCACGAAGAATGAATGAAGTAAACATGAAATGAAAAAGTCTTATAAATAAAAGCTCTTGTACGGAATGTTTAAATTTGTGGACATAGTAAATATTTCGAACCTTTTTAAAGAAGTGAATCATAAATATGAAGAGCCTAACATTTATCAGAGGTCAAATTATTGATGCATCACAAGTATGGAAGCATTTGGTGAAGTCGATTTCACTTGAAAAGCGAATACACAAAAACGTCAAAATACAAAGTGAAGTTTTTTGCCGTTGCTACGTCAACACCAGAAGTTGACATTGCATCACAAGTATGTAAGCATTTGGTACAAAAACGTCAAAATAGAGAGTGAAGCTTTTTGCCGTTGTTATGTCAATACCGGAAGTTGACATTGAGGAACCTTTTTAAAGAAGTGAATCATAAATATAAAGCAATATTATTTATTTTTAATAAAAAAAATAAATTGAAGAGCCTAACATTTATCCGAGGTCAAATTATTCATGCATCACAAGTATGGAAGCATTTGGTGGAGTCGATCTCACGTGAAAAGCGAATACACAGACATCTCTATTTTATATATTAGATATATAATAGAGCTGGAGTGAGAGGTTAAGGTAGAGGAGGTAAATGGCAAAGAGAGCGCGTCGTATGAATGAGAAAGGAAGAGGTGATAGATGAATAACGAAGGAAGGAGAGAAAAGGCCGATAAACGGCGTTTAAAGTGTGAGTATATGTGTGTCTGTAAAAGAGAGGTATTTTGCTTGCGTGTGTGTGTGTGTGTGTGTGTGTGTGTGTGTGTGTGTGTACGTGTAAGGAAAGAACTATGTGAAACTTTACATATACATGTAAAGTAGAGAAAATGTAAAATATTATCCAGAATCCTTGTCCGGTACCAGATCGATCCCAAAATCTAATCAGTTTATCTAAACATCCCTGAAAGTTTCATCCGAATCCATCCAGCGGTTCTTGAGATGTCTTGTCCACGGACAAACAAACAAACAAACAAAGAATAAAACACAACTGAAAACAATACCTCCGCGTTCGCTACGGCGAAGGTACTAATAATGATAATAATAATAATAATAATAATAATAATAATAATAATAATAATAATAATAATAATAATAATAATAATAATAATAATAACAACAACAGCATCAACAACAACAGCAACAACAGCGACTGCAATAATAAAAATATAGAAAATTGAGGATAAAATTTCATTTCCAGTAATTATGTCTGTATTCAGTGATCTGCGGTTCCTATTTATTTGATTGATGGTTACCTATTAACATTTAGCCATATTCTTTCATCTAATGAAGCCGTTGCACACAGTCTATAACCTTTTCAAGCGTATCCATTCTAGCATAACGTCTGAATTGAGACTTGCTCTACATATAGCAGACATTAACTCTAACTAACTAACTATCTATACATGTGTGTGTGTGTGTGTCATGCGTGTATATATATTATGTAAGCATATATATATATATATATATATATATATATATATATATATATAATAATAATACAAAGAATATATATACATGTATACACACATATATGTACATACTTACATCTACATGTGTATATACATGCATATCAGGGTACAGGACGTTAGAACAATAAACTACAGACAACGGAACGAACACATAGGAAAACGGAAAGCCCCTTGGAATATCCCTTCATCAGCTGTCTCTATTCTATCTAGACGTTTCGAAGACCAGACAGGACGTACTCTAGAATAGAGACTATTCTAGAGTACGTCCTGTCTGGTCTTCTCAAAATATCGTTTATAACACACATTTCACTCATTTGGAAAAAAGTAACTCACGTCTCATTTGGAAAAAAGTAACTCACGTGTAAGCATCTGCGTATATTGTAAGTAAATTTCAAAAAAAAAAAAACGGAAAAATGACGTTAGTCAAATTAAATATTTTTTGTTTTCAGAACACTCCAAAAATATAATAGTGCAAACAGATGTTTTGGATAAAAGATTCAAACTTACCGCCAGGCTGTTCCAAGAATTATGGCTAATTATAGCAGTTCTTGAGAACTGCTCTAGTTCCGGTCAGAACCAGCTAACAAAGAGATAGAGAGGTGGGGGCCATGCTATTATCAGAAAGCATTACTTCCTATGATATATTTGTGGAATCACTGACAGAGAGAGGAAGGGTGTATAAAATATATATGCTATCGGTCTTAGCATATCTCACTAAGAGAGAGAGAGAGAGAGGGGGGAAGGAAGGAAGGACAAACTAACATATGCTGGATTCTCATTGCATACCCTTCTCAAAGCTTTTACTAGTCACTGAGAGAGGGGAAGGGGAAATCGGTCTTAGCATATCTTTTGACAGGTCACTAAGAGAGAGAGAGAGGAGAAGGAAGGAAGGACAAACTAACATAGATAGGGAGGTAGGGAGTGTCTATATGCTGGATTCTCAAAGCTTTTACTAGTCACTGAGAGAGGGGAAGGGGAGACAGAATATTTCGAAAACTGGACGGATTATTTTTTGCAAGAAAGTAACTATTTTATCTAATTTTCCGATTATATAACAGAGCATGCGGCGCATAGCTTGCATGGCTGAGACTGCACGCCACTGATACGTTTATATATTTCTGAGTAACAGTGTGTCTGTGTGTATGTATACATACATATTTTATATACACACACACACACACATATATGTACATATACATGCATACACATTCATATACACATACATGTATAAACCTATATATGTACAGTTTTCGACGCTGCGCCGCGTAATCATAGACGGGACGCATCTTTTAAAATAGTATGAGGCAACGGCGGCAGCGGCGGCAGCGGCGGCAGCGGCGGCAGCGGCGGCAGCGGCGGCAGCGGCGGCAGCGGCGGCAGCAGCGGCAGCAGCGGCAGCAGCGGCAGCAGCGGCAGCAGCGGCAGCAGCGGCAGCAGCGGCAGCAGCGGCAGCGGCGGCAGCGGCAGCGGCAGCGGCGGCAGCGGCGGCAGCGGCAGCGGCAGCGGCAGCGGCAGCGGCAGCGGTAGCGGCAGCGGCGGCAGAGGCGGCAGCGGCGGTTGCGGCGGCAGCGGCGGCAGCGGCGGCAGCGGCGGCAGCGGCGGCAGCGGCGGCAGCGGCGGCAGCGGCAGCGGCGGCAGCGGCGGCAGCGGCGGCAGCGGCAGCGGCGGCAGCGGCGGCAGCCACAGCGGCGGCAGCGGCGGCAGCGGCGGCAGCGGCAGCGGCGGTAGCGGCAGCGGCGGCAGCGGCGGCAGCGGCGGCAGCGGCGGAAGCGGCGGCAGCGGCGGCAGCGGCGGCAGCGGCGGCAGCGGCGGCAGCGGCGGCAGCGGCGGCAGCGGCGGCAGCGGCGGCAGCGGCGGCAGCGGCGGTAGCGGCGGCAACTGCGGCAGCGGCGGCAGCGGCGGCAGCGCTGGCAGCGGCGGAAGCGACAGCAGCGGAGACGTTGGTGGTATTGGCTGCGTTGGAGATAATGGTAGCGGCGGCGGTTGTCATCGTCATCGTCGTCGTCGTCGTCGTCGTCGTCGTCGTCGTAGTAGTAGTAGTAGTAGTAGTAGTAGTAGTAGTAGTAGTAGTAGTAGTAGTGGTAGCAGCAGCAGCAGCAGCGATGGTGGACGATCGTCATGACCTCAAGCTTTAAATAACATACAGCACCAGTTACCAATGCATTATTACCATCCCAAGAAATCGTCGTTCAACATATCTTGAATGTCCGTGTTTTTTGTTTTTTTTAACTTTCTTTCTTCGCATTCTTGCAGTGCATAAATTCCAGGAAGTGGTATTTACTTCTTTATGAGGTGAAAGCGCTACCAATTTGGGACGGTGCAGCTGTTCATTAAGGTGGCTGCCAGCTTATCAGTAATGATAGCAAAATAAGGTGCATGTTCCCGCCGTTATCAAATATCATCTCCACGGTCCAGCCAATGCGTTGTAGCCTGAAAGAAATTATACCAACAAAGTATTTGAACCAAGTTCTCATGGAAATAGAAGAAAATTTGGGAGAAGACACACAAGATTAAAGGACTTTCAGTAACATCACATCAAAACCTAAGGTTGTGAGCTGGCAGGATGGTTAGCACGTCGGGTGAAATGCTGCTTGGGATGGAACTTTACTACTAAAATGCTTAGCATTTCGACTGTCTTTACGTTCTGAGTTCGAATTCCGCAGAGGTCAACTTTACCTTTCATTCTATCGGGGTCGAGAAAATAAGTACCAATTGAACACTGGGTTAAATGAAATCGACTTGCTCGACCACTAACATTGCTGACATTTTGTCCAAATTTGAAACCCATACCTGCAATTTAATTTTGTAAAAGGTTCCGAAGACGACCATTCTTGCTAATATTTCGAAAGACTTCAGTGCGATGTATAGGTAGAATAAGATTATAAGGTGAAATACGATTTTGAAAGATTCTAAGCAGGGGATTTTTATTGTATATCACAGATGGAAAGTGAGACAAATGTCAAGAAAGACTATTTCAGAACTTGACTAAGGTGATACAGGTGACAATTATCTTTTAACTTTTACTTGTTTCGGTCATTTGACTACAGCCATACCGGGGCACCACTTTCAAGAACTTTTAGGCGAATGAATCGACCCCAGTGTTTTATTTAAGCCTCGTACTTATTCTATCGGTTCTTTGGTTAAACCGTTAAATTATGGAGACATAAACAAACCAACATTGCAGTTCTGTATTTAAGAGATGAGGAATTATGTATATTATTTACATTATTTACATTTGACGGATATTTGTCCTCATCCTGTTTGTTGTTAACACAACGTTTCGGCTGAAATACCCTCCAGCCTTCATCGGGTGTCTTGGGGAAATTTCGAACCTGGGTTCTCATTCCTAAAGTATTTTTTTGATGTTGTTATTATTATTATTATTATTATTATTATTATTATTATTCAGGTCACTGCCTGGAATCGAAATCGGAATCTTGGGGTTAGTAGCCCACGCTCTTAACCACTACGCCATATACCCACAGGCATATGGCGTAGTGGTTGAGAGCGTAAAATGTGTTTATTATGGTAGTTTTGATTTTAAAAGTCCCTCGTAGCGTGAGGCATTTATGTATAGTAATGCTCTTAATATATATATATATATATATATATATATATATATATATATATATATATATATATCGGTTTTATACCATATATGTGTGTGTGTGTGTGTGTGTGTGTGTGTGTGTGTGTGTGTGTGTGTGTGTGTGTGTGTGTGTGTGTGTATGTATATATGTATAGATGGATGGATATTTTTTGTCTGGAAATTACCACTTCCTCTAGCTTATCCGTTCTACAGAGTGAGACGATAGCTTACAACTACTTATAACAGATGGTATGGGTAGCAGGTACTGCTATATTTCATTTACCTAACAGTGCGTATTAATTAACTAAAATTAATATTCGCTGCCAATAAATAGACTGATGCACGAATCAGGGAAATCGTTGCTTGTCTCTTGTACCATTTGTACTGAAGTAGCTCCGTAGAATGAAACAAGTAGATACTCTTAATGTGCTGTAATAACCAGGCGAAACTAACCATGTTGTGTGTCTTCAGATTTTTCTGGGTAGAGAGATAGGGAGGAAGAGAAGAAGAGCTTTGTTTTATACATCGTAGCTATGTAAATATTTATTAAACATATGCATGGAAACATATTTACGCATACACGGTATCTCAGAAAAGTAGCTGTTCATACATACCTACCTACCTACATACATACATACATACATACATACATACATACTTACATACATACATATATGCATGCATGCATGCATGTATGCATATTTGTATATTCTTGCGAAAACGTTAAACGCTCAATATACACCTGTGTTGGGAGTGTCTGTTATAATTAACTGTTAGTAAACCGATTAACGCCTCGTTGTATGTGTGTGTGTGTGTGTGTGTGTGTGTGTGTGTGTGTGTGTGTGTGTGTGTGTGTGTGTGTGTGTGTTTTGTGTGTGTGTGTGTGTGTGTGTGTTTTCCAGACCAGCAAACAACCAAGAGCTACACTACAGGCCACTCACTGACTCATGCCTTGGCGTTCAGTTAGCCAGCCTGTAATTAATTTATGTACGTATTGTCTTAATATTCTAATTTACTTTATTGGT
This sequence comes from Octopus bimaculoides, assembly GCF_046866305.1. Classification (NCBI taxonomy): domain Eukaryota; kingdom Metazoa; phylum Mollusca; class Cephalopoda; order Octopoda; family Octopodidae; genus Octopus; species Octopus bimaculoides. The sequence goes on along the minus strand of NC_142930.1, from coordinate 100,824,525 downwards.
GTATGAAAGTTATTTGCTTGTTTCGTGGGTGGTTTATAAATTAGTGCATAACATTACTTCCATCTGTTTGGCGAATTCTATTTACATTTCTTATACAATCCTGCGATGAATGTGGATTTTTTTTTTTTAATAAATTAAGTAAACACAATTTAGTGGACTCCCTTTTACCAAAACCAGAACTTTAAAAAAAACGCATTGCCGACTCAAAAAGAAAAATTTTTTTAAATGCATTTCTGACATTGAAATTAATGAAAGTGAAAAAAAAAATGGATATACGAGGAAATTTAACTGTAAACTTCAAGAAATTTTTTACAACTTTTTATATGGAAATATTTCTTATTTGTTGATCATGTCTTACATTTTTAAAAGAAAATACAGTGTGGAATTCTTTAAATATAATTATCTAAATCCCATGCATACTGCAATCGCCCGACACAAATATCTACAGGGTGTCCACAAAGTGTGGGTACATGGAGTAAATAAAATCATGACATAAACAATGAAATATAAGAAATAATAATTTCTTAAAGTATGTGTTAATTCCCATGTACCCAGACTTTGTGGACACCCTGTATTATCCATTTACAAGCATCTTTTAAAAGAATTTGGAAAAAAGTGGCTGTAATCGATGTAGCGCTGGACAAGCAGAAATCGCCTTATCATTAACAGACACTGTGAAGCACTTTTGAAAAACGAAAAGATTTTAAACAAACTTTCAGACAAAAGTGAGTTATCTGAAAACAGCGGTAAATATACTGAAATAGCATTATCTCTGATTTTGATGAAAAATAGCGAAGTCATTTTTAAAATCTACTTATTTTTAAAGGTTGTCCTCAACTATTCAGCACGATTTAATCCAATCAAATACTGTTGTTGTTTGGACCAAATACACTCATACCACCATTTAATGAATGAAACTTATGTGTTTCCCTCAACTTTTATCTATTACTAGCAGTATAACCCGACGTTGTCCGGGTGTGACTTATTACGCCACCTACGATAAGTCTTGCTAGGTGAAAATCAACTAAAAAAGAAAGCCTTACAATGAAAAAACCCTTATGATGTAAATATGTTCATAATTCAAAAGACGAAATTAATAGGGGAAGTCTGAAGGCTGTTTTGTGTAACATTATTAAGTGTACGTAAATTTCATCCGTCTAATTGGCTATACAAATGCTTGTGCAAAACAACTTTTTGCGCTGCCTTGATTACACATAGGAGGGTAATTCCTTTTCGCAGGAAGTAGGACGGCAATTTCTGATGAAGCAATTGCTGGCGATCTGTTGCTACACAGTTCTGCCAGAATTCTATCAGATTGGGCAGTAGATAATGATGCACCGTTTTGCATTATGTTCAAGGTAACTTCTGGAATGTGGTGAATTGCTGCAGTCTGTTGCTGCCTTTTTAAACGGAGGCATAATCTATGTACATATTAAACGGAACAACAAAAGTTATAACAGATGGGAGGGTCGGTAGTTTTCACATTTCGGTGATTTTTCAGATTAACACCCGCACGATTACGTAACCCTAACCCTAAAACCGTAACCGTAAGACTAACCCTCATCGTAACCCTAAAACCGTAACCCTGACCCTAAAACCGTAACCCTGACCCAAAAACCGTAACCCTGACCCAAAAACCGTAACCCTAACACCCTAGTGAAAATCGTGCGGGTGTTAATCTGAATAATAATAATAATGACCTCTGCAGATCAAACTCCCAACCCACAACTAAGTTTTAAGTGCATATATATATGGGCAACACACACACACATACACACTAAATAAAAAAATGTTAGTAAGTACAGAACTTCAGCATTATATATTAAGATGGGCAACACACACACACACACTAAAAAAAACGACAGGTATTTGTATGTATGTGTGTATTAATGTGTATTCTGTGTCTATATATGGTAGTAAGTAAATGCGTTTCAAGAAAGATATTAAAAAAATTCAGTTTGTTAGGAATAAATGTTTGACTGTCGATCGTATTTGGAAGAGAATGACAGATATTTGTATGTATGAGTGTGTGAGTTCAAATTCTGCCGAAGTTGACTTTGCCTTTCATCCTTTCGGGGTCTAAAAAATAAGTACCAGTTGAACACAGGGGTCAATATAATCGACTATTCTCCACCTGCCCGAAGCCGCCGTTGTGGAAAAAATTTTAAATAATAATAATAATAAATAAATAATAATAATAATGACCTCTGCCGATCAAACTCCCAACCCACAACTAAGTCTTAAGTGTATATATATATGGGCAACACACACACTAAATAAAAAAGATGTTAGTAAGTAAAAGTGTTTTAAAAAAGATTGTTAAATTTTCAGATTAACACCCGTACGATTTTCACTACAGTGTTAGGGTTAGGGTTTGTTAGAGTTAGGTAGGTAATGATGCGGGTGTTAATCTCAAGATTTACGAAAAGATTTTCAAAAAGTCACAGTTTGTAGGGAATAAATGTTTGTTGATCGTATTTGAGAAAGATGTCTTGCTGGTAAATGACGGTGTTAGAAATGGAAAGTAAACTTATAATTCCCGCCAATTAGAATGAGGTCATTGGTAACCATAGGTACATATATATAATCTTATTCGGTTCTAATAAATGTACACCTGTTACTGCAACTAGTTGTTGTCCTTTGTCGAGAAAACATGCGATCAAATGTAATCTAGAATAACCATTCTGTCCTTTATTTCCCCATATATGGTATATCTTGAACTATATTATCTAATATCTCTTCCTTTTGAAGATTGTATTCTTTGAAGGATTTTCGGTTGTTTTAATACGAAATAAAAGCGCTAAGCCGTAATACGTATAAGTACAAACTTTTCGAACCCGTAAGAAAGCCGTTCACTGTATTTTGTCATAGTACGAAGACGGGAATATAATAGTAATAATAATATTGATTTCAATATCCTTCAAAGCGTGCAATCTTTAAAAGGAAGAAATATTAGATAAAATTAGAAACCAGTATTAATATAAAGAGCACGATGTTTACTCTTATTTTAATTTCATTCCTCAAGCAGAGACAGTCTTGAGAGGCAAACAATTTGCAGTTAGAAATTATCGCCCGACAAGGGAGAAAGACTGCGACTTGATTTCAATTGTCTCCAAGTCAGCTGACTACACTTTTGGAAAGACAGGAATGTAAAACTTCTAATTTTCTTCTTCCTGTCAGCATATAGGATCTTTTGACCTAGCAAAAATATAATCAGACAAAAGATGATGGAGATGGTACTACTGAACACACACAAAAAGACCAGCTAAATTGCATTGTGGCATTTAGTTTAATCTCTTATTTTCTAAGTAAAAATTCTGATGATGATGGCAATCAAATAAATTGTAATAATTTATAGAGAGTTCAATTGACTATAGAGAAAATATGTGCCAACGGGTTTTTATACTAAATCAATTCATTGTGATAAAGTGACGGCGGAGATAATGACACATTAAAATTCCAGTCTGATAAATTAAAGGAGTTGACAACCGTCTGGCTACTTTGACGAAGAGTTGGTACATACAAATATACACAAACATATTCTCATGTATTCTGATTTATTTCTACTGTATGTTTGTATGCGTGTGTATATATATACACACACACACACACATACATACATACATACATACATACATACATACATACATACATACATACATACATACATATATGGCGCAGCCATGGCTGTGTAGTAAGCAGTTTGCTTTTCAGCCACATAGTTCCAAATTCAGTCCCACTACGTAGCAACATCGGCAAGTGTTTTCTACTATACTCTTGGGCCATGTATGTATGTATCAATGTGTGTGTCTTTGTACCTGTGTTTGTCTCCCAATCACCGCTTGACAATTGGTGTTAGTATGTTTACGTCCCCGTAACCTAGTGGTTTGGCAATATGCCTTTGGGTCGATTCAAGACGGTACTCCAGCATGTGCGCAGTCAAATGACTGAAACAAGTAAAATAAAAGAATAAAAGGATATATATATATAGAGAGAGAGGGCAGAAAAAGAGAGATAGAATAAAGAAATAAGGATGAGAAATTCAAGGCATCAGTACATGCGTTTCAATAGCGTGAATATTTATTTCATAATGCATAATAAATTACATATTACATAATTTCACATTTTTGCGTAACCACTTTATTTCCTCAGGAGTTATTCTGCTTTCCATCGGCGAAATTCGATCTTTATCCTTGTTTTTCCATCACCTCAGTAATATTTCCTATATCATTGACGCAATCAGACGAGTAGTATTATGAAATATAAACTCTTTGGATTTAAAAGCGCTGAAACTGCGCTTCTAGTCTCGATTTCCGTGGTTGATAAGAGGTATTTCTATATTTCCTTGTCTTTCGTTCTTTTTTCTATTATTATTTCTATATTCTACTTTTTATTATTTCATACACACACAGATAAAAAGATAGACAGATAGATAGATAGATAGATAGATAGATAGATAGATAGATAGGTTTCTTTATTAGCCACACAGGGCTCAACACAGAGGGGACAAAATACAAATGTAGAGTTTTTCTTTTCGAGGGGGTCGAAAACAAAGCAGAAAAAAAAACAAAAGTGGGGACAACGATGAAAAAAAAAAAAAAAAAAAAAAACAAAAAAAAAAAAAACATCGCAAAACGTTTGGGGTATTTACAAAAAATACGAAATAATACAAAAAATTCCCAATAAATGGGGAGGTTATCCGTGGAAAGAAAAACCTACGAAAAGACCACGGTAACCTCGGTCTTTAGCGTCACAGTTTGTTAAATAAAATTTCTCTGTTTACAAAATTTTAAAACGTTTTATAGAATCATGGTCAAGGTGGCTTCGTCATTTATACGTGCCATTCTTGCTACATGTATCCATCTTTTTTCGAAACATTTGCTAGACAACACTTGCCTCTCTACTCTCACCTTCCTTTTCAAGTGATACTTGAAAAAGTTGATGAGAGATTGACCAGAGAGGAAAGTATTTGTCTCTAATCCTTTCAGACGCGTCCACCAGATGCATTCTTTGGCCATAGCCACAAGTACGATAAATACAGCTCTTCCTTCCCGTTTAAAGGAAGGAGGCGTGACGATATTGACGATAGACTCGGTTGATAAACCGACTCGTCCCACACGCGACAGCAGTCGTTCGACATAAGCCCACAGCTCCGAAATGGTTGGACACTGCACGAGTGCGTGCAGAACGGTTTCATCGCTCTGACCGCATCTCGGGCAGGTCGGCCCCACATTTCGCGAGCCGTGTCTATAGAGCTTATCCCGAACGGGTAGCGCCTCTCGGTAACACTGCCAGGCCAGGGATCTCTGGAAGTTGTCCATAGGTCCCGGCCCGAAAGTCGTCCTGAACAGGCGGGTCAGGTATTCCTCGTCGACGCCCAGGTTCGCCCCGAGATCGTCGTCGTACCTGCCCTCCACTAATCCCCTATAGAATGACTTCGTTGTGATGCAGCCGCTCAAGGTCGACCCGGGACGGCAAAGTTGTTGCAGAGCAACGCGACACTCACGGTGCCATTCGCCATTCCTCGGCCTCTTTTTGATCCACGACTGCAGCTCGGTCATGGAGACGAGCTGCGGGAAAGCGCGTCGCACAAACGGCGACCACACCTGCTCACCGTCGTCTACGTAGAGCCGGAGATGTCGCAGTCTCAGCGCATGTCTGCGCATCATCAACCACGGCATGCCCAGCCCTCCTTTCAGCGGGTGTTGGCAACAAACGGATCGCCTCACCATCGGAACGCTTCCTTTCCACAAAAAGCGGAAGAGGATGCGCTCCATTTCGGTGATGGCGCGATCGGGACAAGGCACAACGGTCAGGCGGTATTCAATGACGGACGCGATGTACGCGTTCGCCACCTCCGCCCGACCTTTTAGGGACAGCTTCCTCTCGGACCATTGCCGGCAGAGAGTGGCCACCCTACTCGTTATCTCGTCCCAGTTCTTCTCCGTTTGCAGGTCCGGACCGAACCAGACTCCGAGCAACTTGACCGGACCGTCCGTCCAGCGTCCCACTACTGAGGCGCTGCCGGACGGTATGGGCTTGCTTCTCCAGGTGCCGAGCAGCAAACCCACCGACTTATCCCGGTTGATTTTCGCTCCCGTCACCGCTTCGTAGTCTTTCAGCGTCTCGCCGACAAGCTCGATGTGCTCGTGGCTAGACGCTATGACGGTGACGTCGTCCGCGTATGCCGACACGCTCGTCCCGCACCCCAGTTCTCGCGGGATGCCCCTCAGCGTCGCCAGCTTCCGCAGTAGTGGCTCGAGAGTCAATACGTACAGGAGCGGCGACAGGGGGCATCCCTGACGAACCGAACGTGCAATGTCGAAGGGTCCCGATAGACGTCCATTGACGCGAACAACCGAACGGATGCCTGTGTACAAGGCAGTCATCCAGCCGCGGAAAACGGGACCGAAGCCGGCCGCTTCGAGGACGGCCTCCAAGTATCGATGGTCTACCCTATCGAAAGCTTTGGATTGATCCAAATTGATCAGGGCCCCACCCATGCCAGGTTCCTTAACTACCCTCTCTATGATGTAGCGCATCAGATGGAGGTTGTCATGGATGCTCCGGCCCGGCACGGCGCACGTCTGCTCCGTGCCGACCAGTTTCTCGATGACAAGCGCCAACCGCTTGGCTAACACCTTGGCCAAAATTTTCATGTCTGCATTGAGCAGAGTGATGGGCCTAAAGTTATCTATGGCGTCCCCCTTGTTTGGATCTTTCTTCAGCAGCGTTACCGCTCCTCGGCTCACAAAACCGGGAATGCTCCCGTTCTGCTGCCAGTTGCAGTACACGACCGCCAAGACTTCTCCAAACAAGTCTGGCATACAGTTGTAAAGCTCGTAGGGCAGACCATCCAAACCCGGAGATTTGTCCGTCGAGCAACCCGCCATCGCGTCCCTCACCTCCTCCGCCGTGATGACCCCTTCGCAGCACTCCGCCTCTCTTGCCGAGAGTCGTGGCAAGCTGTGCAGGTAGGCACTAAAGTCCACCCTGCCTTCTCGCTCGCCACTCCTCCCGAACAGTCGGGCAAAATGCCGCTGAAACGCCTCACACATCTTGCTCGGCTCGAGCAATTCGCGCCCCTGTTCGTCTACCAGAGACCGGATGGTGGCTCTGTTACCCCGCTGCGCCTCCGCCACCCGGGCCTCTCGTGCGGCTCCAACACCTTCATACCTCAGAGCACGCATCCTTGCCCTGACAGCACACCCTTCGTGTTTAGCATTGAAGTGTTGGTCGAGGGCCAACCTCGCCGCTAAAACGTCGGATGCGATGCCACTTCGCAATGCCTCTTCTAACTTTATCACTAGCTCCCCCTCTACTCTGTTCCTCTCTACAGCTAGTGCCCTGCTATACCTTATTGCTTCCGCCCTTACTGCTCTCTTGAGGGCAAACCACCATTTGTTGTTGACGATGGCTCCCGTCAAAGCCCTCTTTACTAACGTGCTAATCCGGTCTCTGAAAACCTGTCTCGACGGGAAAGACGCGTTTAGTTTCCAGTAACCGGGACCCTGCCTATGTGCCTTATCTAAGTCTAGCGTACACGTCACAAGTTTGTGATCCGTGTAGCTGACTATGTGGAACTGTGGACATCCTAAACTATCTCTATCTCTTGTCCTACACACTATCCTATCTAGATACGATCTCGACGACCCAATGCGGTTGCTCCAAGTCCACGTTGGCACATTTGGGTGGTCGAGTCGGTACCTGTCAGACAACTGGAAGCGTCTGAGCAGGTCTATGAGGCCTTTGCATCCCCTTCTAGTTTTGTCACTCCCCACGTAGTCTAGATGCGTGTCCAAGGTAGCATTCCAATCCCCCACTAAAAGTAAGGGACGAGACGTTCCCAGGAATACTTCTAGACGTCGAAAGAAGTCTGACCGACCTGTTAAAGGAGGCACATAAACTGCCAGCAACCGAAAAGCGCCTCTATCGCTGCCGTCCACATCTAGGACAACCAGTCTACTCTCCGGGTCCGTAAATATCGTCTTTACTTGGAGATCCAGACTCTTGCGAAAAAGAACCGCCGTGCCACTACCGCCCATCCTCGGCAGACAGGGAGAAAAATAAATGTTAAACTGTCCGCCAAACATGGACTTTAGGGCCCGCGGTTCATGGAGTCTGGTCTCACTAATGGCTATGATATCCAAATTGTGTGACTTGATGTCATTTAAGAGGTACCCTTGTTTCCAAGGGGACCCTAAGCCACGCACATTCACACAACCAATCTTCACCATGATTCTATTTATACGTGTGCTTTAAAGCACAAAACAAAAGAACAGAGTGTTACTTGCCGTTAGAAAGTTTTGTTTCCTCCTTGGATTTTTCACCAAGGAGGCTATTGTACAATTTCTTGCACAAATATTTCTGGAATCCCCCTACCGAGTTGGGGTAGAGGGATTTTATTGTGTTGTGTAATGCTGGTGTTACATGAATAATTTTAATGTGTTTTGGCGGTGTTGTACGTGGGTGGTTGTTGGTTTTGATATCGTTATTTGTGATGTTTGTTTTAGAGTTGATGTAATTCATCAACTCTGTGTTTGTACTGTCTATTGCTGTTAGCATTGTTTTTTTTATATTACTATTGGTGTTAGTAGTATTTTCGGGAGATGTGAATCTCCCTGCTTTGTTTGTGTTTGCATTTTGTTTTGTTTTCTTCTTACTGCGCTTCCTCTTTCCTTTCGTAGCTATTTTCCACTCCTCCCCACTCTCTTCATCGGATGATGGGAGATCTGAGGAGTCAGAAAGAGGTAACGGCAAATTTTGTGCGTCTGTGTGTGTTTCTGTGAATGTTTGTGTTGCTGTTTTTATTGATGTTGGCTCCTTGTTATTTATGTGTGGTGTATGTGATATGGGGGAGGGAGAGGCAGTCTTGGAATTTTCTTTTTTTTCTTCTGTTTTTGCAGTTTCTGTTGTCTTTTCTGTTGTGGTTATTGCTGATATTTCTGTTGTTGTTTTTTGCGTTGCTGGTGGTGTTGGTAGTAAGGTTTTTCTGTTGGGGGTATTTGGTAGTTGCTTCTGTTGTTGTTGTTGTTGTTGTTGTTGTTGTTGTTGTTGTTGTTGTTTTTGTTTAGCGGCCAGAGGGCAGTCCTTTTTCAGATGTGCTTCGCTGTTGCATAGGTAACAGCGAGGTCGCCTGCCCTCTACCACCACATACAGCTTGTGGTCCTCTGCCAATCTAATGTTTGGAGGAATTTTCTGTGAAGCCTCCTCCGTGATGTGGAGAAGGATTTCCAGATTTTTCCCTCCCCAGTTCTTTTCCTCTCCGACCGTAATCTCCAAAATATTTGCCTCCTCCATTTCCAGGCACACGGCCGATATCAGCCATTGGGTGTCCACCTCCGATGGCACATTTTTTATCATAACTTTGGTCACTCTCTGTCCTAGATAACTCGGTATCATTACCAAGTCATCTGTGCGGAGAGAGAGTGTCGAAAATTGTTTAGCTAAATTTTCATCCAGAAACCTTACTTGCACCGTTCCAAATTTCCTTCCCCAGGTGACATGATTCTGATAAGGCCAAATTTTTCTAAGACAAACTTCAATTTTATCTGTGCTAACATTTTCTACACGTCTGGTTTTTGTGTTTACCAGTTTATAAATGATGCACTTTTTGTTTTTCCTTTCTATAATATCTTTTGGGATGTTTATTCTGACATCATCTCCTTCTTTCGTAAGAAGGGATTTTGTGTCTTTTATTTGTTTTTGTGTGAATGTCACTGTTGTTCTTTTTTCCTTTAGAGCATTTGCGAAATTTGTTTTTGTTGTGCTGGCGGACATGTTCTTCTGGATATTTTTGTTTATGTTGGTGTATGTACTGCCTGGTTCAAAGGTGGTGGTAGTGGCAGCAGAGTTTGTTGAACAGGTGATGGTGTCATTGCTGACGGCCGATAACTTTACTTCCTTGTTGTTGCTGTTGTTGTTGTTGTTGTCGTTGTTGCTGTTGTTGTTGTTGTTGTTGTTGTCGTTGGTGATGATGGCGTCAGCAGCAGTGGTGCTTACGTCAGAGACATTTGTGACGGTTTTCACGCATGGTTTTGTAACCTTGGTTACAGTTTTGTTTTTGTTGTTGGTGTTGGTGGTGGTGGTGGTGGTGGTGGTGGTGAGAGGGCTGTTAGTAGCTGTACTCACAGTCTTTGTGACGTTTATAGCAACTGCGTTCCTGTCACTGCATGAGCACGCGCTATTCTGTTCTTTTTTCTCTTCTGGCATCTGAAGCCTCGGGAAATGCTTGTCAAAAGAACAAGACAAGCGTTCCAAAATTATGTTTCTCGACATTTTTCAAATGTCAAGAAGGAAATTTTTGTATTTTGCTAGGGCCGAAACTGCCCCTGGGGGTCAATTCCTGCCCTTGAAAATACACACAAATGAAGCCTAGGTGCTTCGCAACAAAATTATTTAAAAATTCCAACAAAATGTGGACAGTAAAAGGTCAAATAAACGTTTACCTTCGCAGCCGATGTGACAGCACGTCCGTGAGAAGAGATAGATAGATAGATAGATAGATAGATAGATAGATAGATAGATATTTGTACGTATGTATGCATGTGTGTGTTCTCTTTCTAATTATTTAAATTCGTCCTCTAAGGGAGAAGCTTGTTTCTAACAAAGACACAAAGTTCTATCGTTGGAACATAGATAACGAAAACAATGTTACATTTTAAACTTGAGTAAAGTTTTGAATATTTTTTTTTGTTCCACTTACAAGTTAGTTGGTTGATTTCCTTTTCTGAAAACTCTAGTGTATCAAGATTGTTCCTTAGGCATTTACTCAAAAAACCAAATGCACCGGTTATTGTTGGTATAATTGTGAATTTATAATCTGGATATAGAAACTGGAAGTTCTGAAGCAGTTATTCATAGTTATTGTCTTTGTCTTTGATTTTCAAAGAAATATTTGCAATAGCAGAACAGCTGACTTATATCCGGCTTGTTGTGGTTAGACTTGACAGCTGTTTTGATGGGAATGTTCCACTAGTATTCCTTGTGTTGGCGTTTGTGTATATATTCAATAACAGGGGTTTTCTGTATGTATGTATGTATGTATGTATGTATCATCTGATGAAGAATTTTGTGTCGCAGCCACGCACTCTTGGGTTCAGCTTCACCACATGGCACTTTTAGTGTCTTTTAATATAGCCCTGGAAGAATCAATGCCTTGTGAGTGAAGTTGGCAGACTGAAATGATGTAGAAGTCCGTCGTATACGCGCGCGCGTGTGTGTGTGTGTGTGTGTGTGTGTGTGTGTGTTTTCATTTGTCCTCCTACCACCTGATATCTAACACTGCTTTGTTTATGTCCTCGTAACTTAGTGACAGAACAAATACCAAATCAATTTGTTCGTCTAAACATTTCAACGTGGTACTGCATTATAACCACAGTCCAATGAATGAAACAAATAAACGAATAAAAGAATATATAGAGAGAGAGGTTTGAGTCACTAAACGTGACGCATTTTCAAAATTCTTGATTATCAAAATATTCGTTTTTCTTTTTCTTCATTTATTTAAATCGAGCCTTTTATTGTGTTCGCATATTTTTCATTAGATTTTATGTTCATTCATTAAAACAAAATTAATATTGAATGCTTCTGGCATGCTAATCTTCTACTTCTTTAATCGTTTTAGTTATACTGTCAGCAAGCTTTTACCACAACGCAACCTTGAATTTTAAATTATAACATTCTTCAAGAACTGTTGCTAATAAAGTTTCGTTTCATTTGACAATTTTTAAATTATCTTTTGAATTAGTAATCTGCCATGAATTTTCTATTTGGTTCCAACAGGAGATTGTTCAAACCAAATGAAAGTGCCCAAATGCATGATCTTTGAGATGCTGGTTGGTGTACTGCCGATCGCGAATACAAGCGGCCGAAATGGGGCTCCTTCGAAGGATTTCTGAAAGATTGTGACATGTCAGGCTGCGTAGCACAGAGTTCAAGGAGTCTCTTCAGGTCGAGCCGCTTCTTCTTGGCATTGAGAGATCACATCTTTGGTACTATGGACATGTGATTAGAATATCACAGGAAAGAGTCGCAAGACGGATTCATCAAGTCCGGCCAACCGACAGGAGACCTAAGAGAAGACAATAAATGAAACGGTTGGATAATATCGTTAGTTTCAGCTGGGCATGCTTGGGGATCCAGCCAGAAAGTCTAATGACGGTTGCTTCTGATAAGACCTAATGTAGGAGGTAGTGAGGATTCTACCCAACATTGCCTCTCAGGAGTAATGGGCAAAGAAGATGGATGGATGAATGGATGGATGGATGAATGGATGGATGGATGAATGGATGGATGGATGAGAAAATATTACCATTCTGGAATATGCAGGCTGTTGTAGAAATGAAACAAGATACCTTTGCATAATTTCTTCCTGATATGATTTTGTGAAACTAAGTCTTGAGACAGATATTGTTATATACTGGGGTGGTCATTTTTTTTTCAGAGAATGAGTAGCTCAAGACATTGATGATTTGTGATCTACACTTGTATCTTCATAATACCACTATCAATCTTTTTTATTAGTTAAAGGCTAGAGTATGTATCTTCTATGAGGGAAGATTGCAAAACAAAATATCAGAATTTTAAGTTTGTACCATTAAAACTCAATAAATTAGCATATGAACCATATTTATTTATCAAAAACTGGAGTTTGGATTTCAAGCATACATTTGTAGATAATAATAATTATGTTTACATTTATAAGTCTATATCTGTTTATATATGTAAAAAATAACCTTTACATTGTATAAAGATAAAAAGAATGTGTGTATGTGTCTATGTGTGTGCATGCGTACGTACGTGCGTGCGTGTGTGTGTGTGTGTGTGTGTGTGTGTGTGTGTGTGTGTGTGTGTGTGTGTGTGTGTGTGTGTGTGTGTGTGAATAACTGTTCTAAAAACTTGTTCATCTAAAAACTTGTTCATCCATAGTTTCATAATAACCTTCATTGGACTGGATACCAATCGTCGAATCCTTGGATGACAACAACCATGTGATACTTCGTTGAGTACCAAGTGGAAGTTCTATTCCCTAATGTATTCCAGGATAAATTCAGTTATCTACAATCATAAAATATGGTTAAAGATAGGCAACATATAAATAAAATAGAGTTTATAACCATTGTGAAAATATATACCAGCTAAATTTTAAACTAGTTGCGAGTGCCTGTGAAATCTTGTATCCCTGCCGTAAGGCTTTATTTCCACACACGCCAGCTTAATTTAATTAGTCCTTAGTCGAAAGACACCTGTCATTATTTTTAATGTATTTGTCCTGTCATTAAATGTATCATGTCCTGTCATTATTTTTAATGAATTTGTGTAAGATTGTCCGTTTTTTTTTTCGTCCTTGTTTTTGTATACATTTGCTGCTTTCTTCCAAGGAATCTGATGCTCTTAGCTTAGTTTTTCCTTGGAGTTGGCCAGATTGGAGCAATCTCGAGTATAATCAACCGAAATTGCGATGATAATCGTGTACTCGACTGAGGAAAGAAAACTTCGAATGACCTGTCCTTGTTTTCTTTGTATCGTCTATCTGGATGTTTTATTGTCCCATTTTTGTATCACCTAACTGTCTGGATGTTTTGCGTTTTTGTCCCATTTTGTATTATATATATATATATATATATATATATATATATATATATATATATATATATATATATATATGTATGTATGTATGTATGTATTATGTATGTATTATGTATGTATGTATGTATGTATGTATGTATGTATGCATGGATGCATGTATGTATGTATGTATATATATATATATATATATATATATATATATATATATATATAATTAAACCTTGGGAGAGGCATTATGCCGGTAATAAACACACGCACTGGTTCAGTCCTTTATTAATTTATATAGTTTTTTTGTTAAATTATTTCATTGCACTCTTGCAATCTCTTCAGTAACTTGTCTCTCCACTTCCATTTATTTTGAATATATGATCTGGCGTTGTTTTGGCGTTGTTTCGAAACTGTTTGGTATGAGCATGTGAGTGTGTGCAAGCTCGTATGTGTGCACGCTCATATGTGTGCACGCTCATATGTGTGCACGCACTTATGTGTTCGTGCTTATATGTAAGTATGTGCGTCCATATGTGTGTTTGTAACAATTTCGTTTATATCAGATCAGATAGAGACTTTTTAATTAATTTATTTACGTTCATATTCCGCATCATATGTGTGAACAACACATCCAACCATGGGCAATTGTAAGGCCCTCATCTACGTGTATTTGGTGTTTAAAATTGGTTGCGTTTCAGTTATGAGGACCGACTCCTGTATTTGTCGCAACGATGCGTCACCGGGGTGTCTAGACAGGATTTCTATGTTAATTCTGTCCAGTACACCACCATGTTGTTCTTTGGCATGCTGGTAGAGCACCGAGGTTTGTTTTTGATTATTATAGTCCCTCCAATGTTCGTTTACACGCTCAGCCAAACTTCTTGCCGTCTCACCTATGTATGTCGTGTTTCTGTTTTTACACTCACCATCCATACAGCTTATTTTGTAGACTACATTTCTGGCTTTGCAGTTGGCACCAGGACTATTTTTGCACACAATGCAACTCTCCTCAACACACCTTGTTCTTCTGAAGGGATATGTTTTACATATTATTGATCTAATTGATCTCCCTGGTTTTTCTATAACATTTATCCTCAACTTGGTACTTTTGAGGATTTTTCGAAATCTGCGGGCCAGTTCTCCGTGTGGCGTGGCGTCCACAAACATTACTCCCTGGAACTTGTCGGTATTGTACCACGTGGTCTTTTTGTTTGTTTTGTCACTAATCCTTTGTAGTCTATTCCACTGTTTGTTACGGTATCTAGGTTGTGTTCCATTTGTATCTTTGACAACAATCTCCTCAAATTTCTTGTTAGCTCCTCTGTATACCCGGATTCTATCTTTCTGGCTGTATCCCAAAAATTGCATGCGATGCATGAAGTCTTGAATATGTTTTTGCCCCTCCCATGGACCGCACAGGGGGGATATGTTTTTCATTATTCTAACCAAATCGGCTACTAATATATTGATTTTCACACTGTGTGATAGAGCCGAATTCTTATGGATAACATACTTTGAAGATATAGGTTTCATATAATGTGAGTGGAGGATTTGAACTTTGTCATTAATTGTTTCTAGCCAAAGTTCTGTGTCAAGTACTGGGAGTCTCATGTTTAGGTGTCTTGTTGGGTAATCTATTGTTACCTTGATGCTCTGGTGTATTGTATTAGCTATATTCTGGATGTTTTCCATCACGATCTTCTCGTTCTCTTCAGTCTGAATGTTTGATGGTGTTTTGACTACGATGTTAATGTCATCCACATATCTCCCGTATAGTTTGAGTGTTATTGAGTGTTCTTCGAGAGTTGTTTTCAGCATTTTGTCCCACCAGGTCATGAATAGGCTTGCCACGTCTCCGGCCACACTGACACCAATAGCCGCTCCCTGGACCTGCATGTATAGTTTTTCATTGAATTTAACTATATGGTTCTGCAGGGTGGTCTTCAGACTTGCACCTACAGCATGTGCAACCATTTTTCGTGTTTGGATATTATCCTCTGGGTCGTGGGTGGGTGTATTCCATCCCTTCCAACGCTCTGCGGTGGTTTTTCTAGCAGCTGATGTGATCGTATGTGGTCTACTCCGTCCTGACCTGGTGGGGCAGAATCTAGTTAGGTCGTGGTGATCTAAGTATTCATTATTATAAACGAGCTTTAAGAGGAGGCCTAGTACCCTCGTGTTCACTTCACGGAAGGTTACTTCACTTTCCGAAATAATTTTTCGAAAAATCCTCAAAAGTACCAAGTTGAGGATAAATGTTATAGAAAAACCAGGGAGATCAATTAGATCAATAATATGTAAAACATATCCCTTCAGAAGAACAAGGTGTGTTGAGGAGAGTTCATTGTGTGCAAAAATAGTCCTGGTGCCAACTGCAAAGCCAGAAATGTAGTCTACAAAATAAGCTGTATGGATGGTGAGTGTAAAAACAGAAACACGACATACATAGGTGAGACGGCAAGAAGTTTGGCTGAGCGTGTAAACGAACATTGGAGGGACTATAATAATCAAAAACAAACCTCGGTGCTCTACCAGCATGCCAAAGAACAACATGGTGGTGTACTGGACAGAATTAACATAGAAATCCTGTCTAGACACCCCGGTGACGCATCGTTGCGACAAATACAGGAGTCGGTCCTCATAACTGAAACGCAACCAATTTTAAACACCAAATACACGTAGATGAGGGCCTTACAATTGCCCATGGTTGGATGTGTTGTTCACACATATGATGCGGAATATGAACGTAAATAAATTAATTAAAAAGTCTCTATCTGATCTGATATAAACGAAATTGTTACAAACACACATATGGACGCACATACTTACATATAAGCACGAACACATAAGTGCGTGCACACATATGAGCGTGCACACATACGAGCTTGCACACACTCACATGCTCATACCAAACAGTTTCGAAACAACGCCAAAACAACGCCAGATCATATATTCAAAATAAATGGAAGTGGAGAGACAAGTTACTGAAGAGATTGCAAGAGTGCAATGAAATAATTTAACAACAAACTATATAAATTAATAAAGGACTGAACCAGTGCGTGTGTTTATTACCGGCATAATGCCTCTCCCAAGGTTTAATTGTATTTCTTTCAACACACGTATCCACATCAAGAATCTTGCACACGAAATACACATACGAAATATATATATATATATATATATATATATATATATATATATATATATATATATATATATATATATATATATATATATATATATAATTTTAAAATAGGATAAAATCTTTATAAAAATTTATCAAGTAGTCAGCGTGAAAAACCTCATAAGGGAAAATTATTAATTATTCCTTTTAAATATATTTGCTTATATTAAGGGCATTGCTTTACATAAATGCCTCACGCTACGAGGGGCTCTTAAAGTCAAAACTACCATAATAAACACATTTTACCGAACGCGAGGAAATGCAACTCTCGAAGTGAGCATCTTAAAAACAGATTCAGCCGCAGATCTTATGATTTCATAATTAGTGCACAAAATGCACTTTTTAATCGTCGGTGCTGGCGTAATCATGACACATAAAAAATGAACAAAAAAAAATCAACATACCAGACGAACACCAAATATATCCCGTATAGTACATAGAGTTGTTTACTCATTATATATGTATGTATGTATGTATGTATGTATGTATGTCATTATTCAGTTTTATTTCAAGATTTCTTGCCTATAGAGAAAGAACCGGTTTCTAACTTAGATCCAAGGCTCCTTCATTGGAATTTCAACATCAACAACAGGGTATTTTTTTATGTATATATGTATGTATGTATGTATGTATATGTGCAAATTTGTGTGCTTTGTTTTATGTATGTCTTCTCATGCGTATATTTGCATATCTAGACATGCTCATATATACTTAAATGATAAACTTCTGGAAAATTTTACAGATTTTTACAGTTCTAGTGATGGTTAAGATCTGTAGTCTTCGAATCAACTTTCTCCTTTCTGGTTTTGAGAAACCTATTTTCTCAAGATTGGTATTTAGACAGTGTGTTACATATGTATGTATGTATGTATGTATGTATGTATGTATGTATTTTTATTTATGGGTTTCAGCCAAGTGGCTGTGGTCATGCTGGAGCACCACCGTGTATGTATGTATGTTATCAATCAGTTTCATTTCTGTATTTCTTGTCCATAGAGAAAGAGCCGGACTCTAACATAGATTCAAGGCTCCTTCATTGGAACTTTTATCAACATCATCTAGGTATTTGTGCATATGTGTGTATGTATGTATGTATGTATGTATGTTTGTATGTATGTTTGTATGTATGTGTATGTATGTATGTATGTATGTTTGTATGCATGTGTATGTATGTATGTATGTATGTGTTGAGGGGGCATAGCCTAGTTGTTAACATGTTACACTGACGATCGCGAGATCCTGGTCTCCATTCCTGAACCAACCAGTGCATTATGTTCTTGAGCAAAACACTTCATTTCACGTTGCTCTCCGATCACTTCGACCCATGACGAGTGATGTGATACACCGTACACTTGTTCAGGCAACGTTGACTTGATGGAAGGAGTGAGCTAATGTACAGCACATAAGTTTGATCGTTATAAACAAATTATTTGTGCAGTTTGTTCAACAAGAAATTGCAGAATCATCTTTCTCGAACTACGAAAGACTATCATCATCATCCTCATCACCATCATGTATGTATGTCTCTTTTATTTTTTGATTATTACAAACCTTCCATTGAGTAGGGAGCCAGTTTCCAACAAAGATACAAAGCTCCATCTTTGGGATGGAGTTAACACAGACGAATTCACATTTGGAACTTGAGAAAAGTCTTGCATATTTTTACTGTTCCACTCGTAGATTACACTTGTAATGTACGAATTAGCTGGTCGCTTTCTCTTTCTGAAAACCCCAGTTTATCCAGGTTCTCCTTTAAGCATTTACTAACAAAACTTAGTGTCCCAATTATTATTCGTATGAATATGAATTCATAGTCTAGCTATGGAAGATGGAGGTTTCGAAGCAGTTGTCCATAGATATCCTCTTTTTCCTTGATTTTCAAAGAGATATTTATATCTGCAGGGCAGCTGACTTCTGTGATGGTACATATCTTTGTCCCTCTGTTCCAAACAATAATATCTGGCCTTTGAAGGGGACATGTATGTATGAATGTATGTATGTATGTGTGTATGTGTGTATGTATGTATGTATGTATGTGGAGGCGCAATGGCCCAGTGGTTAGGGCAGCGGACTCGCGGTCATAGAATCGCGGTTTCGATTCCCAGACCGGGCGTTGTGAGTGTTTATTGAGCGAAAACACTTAAAGCTCCACGAGGATCCGGCAGGGGATGGTGGCGAACCCTGGTGTACTCTTCCACCACAACTTTCTCTTACTTCCTGTTTCTGTTGTGCCTGTAATTCAAAGGGTCAGCCTTGTCACACTGTGTCGCGCTGAATATCCCCGAGAACTACGATAAGGGTACACGTGTCTGTGGCGTGCTCAGCCAATTGCACGTTAATTTCACGAGCAGGCTGTTCCGTTGATCGGATCAACTGGAACCCTCGACGTCGTAAGCGACGGAGTACCAACAACAACAATGTTTGTATGTATGTATATATGTATGTATGTAAGTATGCATGTATGTATGTATGTATGTATGTATGTTTATGCACGTGACAATTTTATCTAGTGTGTGTATTCAAGAACCAAGGCAATGTGATTTGAAGGAGATCTAGCTATTAATTTATTCCATCAAGCAACTGCTTAGAGGCTCCCACTTCGACTCAATGGAGGTGTATCTGTGTATGCACGCCTTTGCGCTTGTGTTTGCACGTGAGTTTGTGTGAACGTGTGTGTTGTGTGAGTATGCGGTGTGTGTGTATTCGTGTTTGTGTGTGTTGTGTGTGTGTGTGTGTGTGTGTGTGTGTGTGTGTGTGTGTGTGTGTGTGTGTGTGTGTGTGTGTGTGTGTGTGTGCGTGTGTGTTCGTGTATAATTTCACCGAAATAGAATAATAAATCACGTGTTATGGAACAATAGAAGACAATTGCCATAAATGAGACTTATTTTAAATGTTTCATGTTTAAAAGCTGAATTTTTCAATCGGATACCAATTAATTAGTTCTAGCGCTCAGCTATTCGTTCTTTACAATCAAGACTTAAATATATTTAGCCTTCATAGACCGCTCTTACATTCTGTGTGTGTATATGTTATTGTGTGGTGTGTGATGTGCATGTACAAGTGTGTGTGTGCGCGCGAGCGTGTGAGTGTGTGTGTGAGTGTTAATGCAAATTGAGAATATCTACGGTGGCAGTCTTCTGTGTGACTGTGTGAATTTTTTTGTTTGTTTGCTTTTTGTTTAAACTGAATATAGAAATATTACCAAAATAAATTATCTTTCTTTTCATTGTATGTTAATTAGTTTATTTATTTATTGTTACTAAAATATAATTCAAGGCCATTATATTAACCTCTAAATAACTGGGTCGTATTTCTCCGATGAAATAAATATTTAGAAAATAATCGTTCCAATTCCTGTGTCCTTTGTTATAGAAAAATTAACAATAGTTTTCTTCAAATAATTCCAATATTTCTGCGAGATTTTTTTCCTTATTATTTGCGAAGTTTAAATATCCTATTTCCACATACTTTCCTTCCTTCAGTCTTTCTTCTTACTGTTAGACTTTTTGTTTTGTTTTTGTTTTTTGTTTTTTTCTTTTACTAGTTTCTTTCTATTTCAATTTGCTTGGTTTTTCATTTTGTTCTATTATCATTTTTACAAAATTTCTTCTCTCTTTATCAATTGATTAAAAGAAAGGGAATTTATTTTAAAAATAAGTTCGATTTACTTATTGTCCTTAGCTTCTACTGAGATTGTATCTAATGTTTGCTCATAACTGTGTATGTGTGTGTGTGCGTGCGTTCGTGTATATGTGTGTGTACATATATATAGAGAGAGAGAGGGGAGGGTGAGGAGAAAGGAAGAAGGGGTGTCCTTTATATTTGGAAGTAGAGCAGAGATCCCTAATCTTTTTTGCAACAAGAACCGATTTCGGACACAACAGTTTTCCCAAAGCCGGAGGATCAAGCAGATAACAAAAAATGAAGAGCATAATGTGTAATCTAATTAGTACACACATATATTACATATATAATACATACTTAATGCAAAAACACCCAACAGACTGCGATAATCAATAAAATAGAGATAAAATAGAAATAAAATTTTACAGTTTATTCTTTCTATGCAGCCTGGTATCAAATGATCTGTGGTCTAGTACTGGCCCGCGGCCCGACGGCTGGGCACCCCTGGTGTACAGGATATGATTTGAGTTGATTCTTTTTCTCACGTCAGAGTGATTTGATGTGATATATATATATATATATATACACACACACACATTTAGCCTGGTGATATTGACATTTGTTTCTGTAGCTATTAGTTTTGTGACGGCCAGGTTCATCCTATTTATTATTGATGTTGTTTTTGTATCAATTTTAATTTTTGTTGTCTTTCGTTGTTTACTTCGTTTTTGTCGGAAATGTTACGTCTGTCTTCGTGTTTTACAGTCCCAGTGCTTATGATATTATTTGACATTGCTGTGTGGTTGCTATCTACATTTTCCTGATGTATTTTTCCTTTTAAGTGTTCCATTTCTATTTGTGACATTTTTGTTTTTTGAGAATATGTCTTCGTATGTTAACTAGTTTATTAGGGTTCATTGCTGTATCTTATCTAGTCTTTATCTAGGTTATTTTTCTTCCAGATTTTATATGTATATGTTGTGGTGTTTTCGTTCTTTGGGTAGAACACCGTTGTAAAATAAGCGCGTATGATTGAAATATATTCCTCATGTGTCCATTCATGCTTCTTTGATTGTATTTGCGGGATATGACGAATAACGTTCGGCCCTTTATTTTGACGTTCATCATTTTCGTAGGGTACCGGTCTGTTCATTTCTGATGTTAAATGGTTTTGCACGTGTAGTTTTTCGTACTTTTGTGTAACAAGTTTAAAGTGCGTACTTCCCGATTGTTATTCTTGGGTTGAACAATACCGGTAGTGGTGGTGGCGGTGGTGGTTGTAGTAGTAGTAGTAGTAGTAGTAGTACGTTTCCTTGTTTATGCTAGTTATAGTGCTAGGGTTACGGGTGTGGTACATGCTATCATGGTCGGAGTTAGAGTTGTCGCTGCAGTGACCTATATTATGTTTATATATATTTTGACTGCTCTGCCTTTAGGCGTTATTTACGTAGTAGGAATTAAGTTTACGCTTATTAGATGAGGTGAAAATGGATTCCATATTGGGTGGAGAGGAGTAGGATAATTTCAGAATAGATCTGTTGAAGATTGCATGGTATTTATGGTGACGTGGGAAGTTAGATTCTAATATTGTAATAAAGGTTTTGGCTAAGCCCTTAACGTTTAAAGCGAATTGGGGTGTAAACCAAAGAATCGATTATCCCCCACTTTTATTAGGTAATATAGGGAAAGTATATCTATCTCTCTGTATCTCTCTGTCTATATCTTATCTATCTATATCTATCTTATTTGTCTAACTAGCTCTCTCTCTCTCTCTCTCTCTCTCTCTCTCTCTCTATATATATATATATATATATATATATATATATATATATATATATATATATATATATATATATATATATATATATCATTCATTCTCTATTGTTTCCACTTTCATTTTTCAGACGCTATTGTTTTCACTTTAAGTTCAATCGCTATTGTTTTCACTGTAAGTTTTCAATTGCTATTTACGAACAACAACAACAACAAATTACTGATAGATAGAAAAAAGTTCACAATTACTGATGAAAGTAATTTTTAACTTAATTTACTGACAGAAGTAGCTTCATAAATTTCACTTCAATCCGTACACTTCGTTAAATTTACTTACAAATTTATTTACTTTTGCAACTTTTTGTATTTTTTCTTTTTTGTTGTTAACAGAATTACTGATAAAAGT
>NC_142930.1:100774460-100796960 GCF_046866305.1 Octopus bimaculoides | reverse complement strand
ATACTATCCCTTAGTGGGTTGAACCCCCAACCCCTAACTCTCTCACGTTATATATATATATATATATATATATATATATATATATACACATGCATATATGGGTACAGGACGTTACCAACGGTTCAAACTACATGAAATACATAAACAAACGAGTTAGATACGTAATCGAGAAAAAAATGGAAAGCAGGACAAGTAAACACAGAGAAAAGACCCTTCATCAGTTGTCTGCTGTCCGTCTACTCCTCATTTCCAGCATTCAACGACAATATGAGTCTTCAAAGACAGTTGCTCCCATAAATTCTAAAATAAAATTTAGGATTTATGGAGGGTCAAAGTTGGAAACAAAAACATGACAGTGGAGGCATACAAGGAAATCCATACCTTTGTGTTTCTCTTAATAACATCCTAATCAACTTGCCAAATGAGTCATACTAATACCCAAGGAAATTTTCCCTAGTATTTTGTGTGTTTGACATACAACCCAATAATACATAAAAGCAGTTTGAACTGGTGAATTATCAATCGTCTGATTTTTCAGAAATTAGTTTTCATGGAGCCAGCTACAGATTACAGTGGAAGAAAATTAATGAAAAACTCGAATGAAAGTCCACTAAAATAATAATAGTGAGAACAAAAGACAGGGAAAAAAGCTAAATAAAATAATTAATCTCCAGAGAATTCTATTTTATCTAAATCGAATTGAAATGATTATTAAATAAGAATTTCTCTTTTACGAATGCACCGATTTTTTTCTAATTGTTTTTACTTATAAATTATTCTTTGGTTGGTTTCGTTCGTGGCAAATGGTTGTGAAGTTGGCTGAAATAATAGAACGCCGAGGCAGGATCTAACATCATCATCATCGTCGTTGTCTTCTTTTTCTTCTTCGTCGTCGTTGTCGTCAGTATCATCGTTAAAGTTCGTCATCATCGTCATCGATATAGGGGGCGGGAATATTTCACATCCCAAGCAGTCACTGTGTATGTATGCCAATTCATGTAGGTCACTAGAATTTATTTATACGCATTGATTTTGCGTATTTGTTACTTTATGTAGATATTTTTCAAGTGCTGTGCCAAGTAGGTCTCTTTTTGTATGTTATGCAGTTAAAGTAACATTACTGTTGAATTTGTTGGTGGGATGGGGGTAATGGTGGTTATGGCAGTTGTATTGCTGTTTCTGTTGTTGTTGTTTATCCTAGGTCAGCCCTAATCAAGCAGACCTACGAGCAAAAGCCTTCCAGTCATTCAGGACCAGTTTATTTCAGACCATATTATCTAATGCATCCTTCATTCTTAGTGAAGGCGCGTGACTTAGTGGTTAGGTATTCAACTGCAATCGTAGGGTCGCGAGTTCGATTCCCGGCGGCGCGTTGTGTCCTTCAGCAAGACACTTTATTTCACGGTGCTCCAGTCCACTCAGCTGGCAAAAATGAGTAGTGCCCGTATTTCAAGGGGCCAGCCTTGTCACACACTGTGTCACGCTGAATCTCCCTGAGAAGTATGTGAAGGGGTACGCGTGTCTGTGGAGTGCGCAACCATTTGCACGTTAATCTCACGAGCAAGCTGTTCCGTTGATCGGATCAATTGGAACCTTCGTCGTCGTAAGCGACGGAATGCCAGTTTTCATTAAGACAGTATGATTTTTAAAATATTTAGTTGCTACTTCTAACATATAGATTAATCCCGCAGAAATCCCTTGTGGCATCTCTTTCCTTATTTGTGTGTTTGTACGTATGTCTCTTTTATTAAAAACTAAACATATACAATAAAATAAAAGAAAACCTATGTGTTTTCTATTGATAACTATTTTCTACTTTAATTCATAATGGAGGCGCAATGGCCCAGTGGTTAGGGCAGCGGACTCGCGGTCATATGATCGCTGTTTCGATTCCCAGACCGGGCGTTGTGAGTGTTTATTGAGCGAAAACACCTAAAGTTCCACAAGTCTCCGGCAGGGGATAGTAGCGAACCCTGCTGTACTCTTCCACCACAACTTCCTCTTACTTCCTGTTTCTGTTGTACCTGTATTTCAAAGGGCCAGCATTGTCACACTCTGCGTCACGCTGAATATCCCCGAGTACACGTGTCTGTGGAGTGCTCAGCCACTTGCACGTTAATTTCACGAGCAGGCTGTTCCAATGATCGGATCAACTGGAACCCTCGACGTCGTAAGCGACGGAGTTCCAACAACTTTAATTTATGGTTTAATATTTTCTGAAACTTTTTTTTGCAGGCTGTTCCGTTGATTGGATCAACTGGAACCCTCGACGTCGTAAGCGACGGAGTTCCAACAACTTTAATTTATGGTTTAATATTTTCTGAAACTTTTTTTTGCAGGCTGTTCCGTTGATTGGATCAACTGGAACCCTCGACGTCGTAAGCGACGGAGTTCCAACAACTTTAATTTATGGTTTAATATTTTCTGAAACTTTTTTTTGCAGGCTGTTCCGTTGATTGGATCAACTGGAACCCTCGACGTCGTAAGCGACGGAGTGCCAGCAACAGCAACAGTCATTTGGTTAAATATTTATCCAACTAACTGACTGATTGTTTGTTTAACTTGTTGGCCAAACAGTCAATCGTTTTCTTTTTGCTCGTCAAAGTTCTTTTGTCGCCATTCACAATCTTTTCAGTGACTATCTCTCCCACTTCACTTTCACTTTCGTTCTTGTATTTAGTTTGTTTTTTGTTGCTGTCTTTTTTTTCAGGGGGTGGGGGTACGTAAAAGTTCTTTTGTCACCATTCAAAACCTTTTCAGTTACTCTCTCCAAAGTAAAGTGGGAGAGATAGTCACTGAAAAGATTGTGAATGGCGACAAAAGAACTTTGACGAGCAAAAAGAAAACGATTGACTGTTTGGCCAACAAGTTAAACAAACAATCAGTCAGTTAGTTGGATAAATATTTAACCAAATGACTGTTGCTGTTGCTGGCACTCCGTCGCTTACGACGTCGAGGGTTCCAGTTGATCCAATCAACGGAACAGCCTGCAAGTGGCTGAGCACTCCACAGACACGTGTACCCTTAACGTAGTTCTCGGGGATATTCAGCGTGACACAGCGTGACAAGGCTGACCCTTTGAATTACAGGCACAACAGAAACAGGAAGTAAGAGAAAGTTGTGGTTAAAGAATACAGCAGGGTTTGCCACCACCCCCTGCCGGAGCCTCGTGGAGCATTAGGTGTTTTCGCTCAATAAACACTCACAACGCCCGGTCTGGGAATCGAAACCGCGATCCTACGACCGCGAGTCCGCTGTCCTAACCACTGGGCCATTGCGCCTCCACTAACCAAATGACTAATAATAGAGGAATGGCATTGAACTGGTGTGCGTGTTATTAACATTGGCGTAATGACTCTCCCAAAACAACATAGTTTTCATCTGCTTAGGACAAAATTTCCTATCAGTATGCATTAACAAAAATATCTTGAAGTTTGCCTTTATCTCACCACTAATGTATCCAAACATGACATAGAGTATTACTACTATTGTGCTTTGGACTCTGCCTCTATATTATGTGTTTCTGCCATCGGTTTCAGCTGCTCAAAAATTTCAAATCCGTTCTTTTATTTCCATCTCAAAATTACAGAATGTTACAATGATAGCAAAGTAGAGAATATAACATTTATAGTTGACGATCTGTGAAACAGGCCACTATTGATGGCAGGACGTCAAAGAACCATTTTGCGGTCATGATATGTATATTGGGCTTCGTATATTTGTACCCAGTGTCACTTTGATGGTATGCATTGCTTTCTCACTCAATAATAATAATAATAATAATAATAATAATAATAATAATAATAATAATAATAATAATAATAATAATAACAACAATAACAACAACAATAATAATAATAATGGCTTCTGATCTTAATTGATTGGAAGTGTTATCATGTACATTGTTTTGTCTTGGTATAAAAGATGGGCTACAGCAAATATTTTGCTTAATACCACAGATTTGCTTGTCAGTTATTTGACCTTAACCAGTTGAGCATGTCCCTTGGTGGCTGACGATATGTGCATCTCTGATCATGAGCAGAAGTAGTAGGGGAGCATTATAGCCATGTGTTGAGAGGAATTCTTTGGGGTTTGAATAATTCACCTTTGGAAACATGGGTGTGTTGCTCAACAACCTTAAACAAACCTTATTCAGGGACGTTTTGAGGTATTCTAACTGGGTCCCACCTGCGAGGTCATGCGCTGTTTATCTTGATATGAGATCACCATGTCACGCACATATGGTTGTGATGCATGTGCCTGCTGTACCCTTATCAGACGGCTAGTCATGATGGGTATAATGGGCTTCGTATATTTTACACCAGTGCCACTTTGATAGCATGCACTGCTCTCTCACTCAATAATAATAATAATAATAATAATAATAATAATAATAATAATAATTTTTTGTATTATGATAACGAGGCCTTAAATTTTGGAGGAGTGAGTTAGTTGATTACATCGATAACTCAACTGATAACTATTTTATCGATATGAAAAGGATGAAAGGCAAAGTCAACTACAACGAAATTTTTACTCAGAACGTAATAATGGTTTGTATTTAGGTACGAGATGAATGTTATATAAATGATAAATACAAACAGAGGTAACAAGCATTACATGATTCAATAGACATGTAGGAATTGAAGGTATCCGTTTTGAAGTGAGAAGCCATGTTTATTGCGCTATTGTGATAGCTTTACTTCTTTATAAAGCTATTGAAAATTTTGTGTATGTTTTTATTTTTTTTTCATCCGAGATAATTTTATGAAGAATGACTCCTGAATAGGATTGCATGTGTGAATAAATCTTGTGAATGTTGTTGTATTACTCGCACGGAGAAATTTGGCACTATCGCAGTTGTTTGATAACTCTAGAGCCAACGGATATGAGGGCAGAACGCCAAGATGAAAGTTATTGTAAAATTTGATTTGGTTTGACTGTCTGGAAACTTTAAAACTCTGGCGAAAATTACTGTGTCAGAGTTACACATTTTTAAATTTAAACTAGTCTCATGTCTCGTTTTTGTAAATGTTGTACTTTACTAAAAAGTAATGACCTCACGAAATAACACAGTAATTTAAATGACAACTAATAATAATCTAAGGATTGTTTAGTAACAAGTCTAGCTTTATAGGGGTTTTTCTGTAAATCTCGAGATATTTACAGCGTTCTGTGATGGTATCCTATATCGGAGGTACGGTAAAAGTTGTGAACACAGCTTGTTTTCTGAGATTTAGATTTTAACAGCAATCTTTGTCTAATATTTGGTAATATGCACTGATCTGTTCCGTTAGATCAAGACCTTCAATCTCAAGTTTTAAACACGTTCTTTTAAACACGTTCTTTTAAACACGTCCTTTTAAACACGAAGGTGGTGGTGGTGGTGGTGGTGGTGGTCGCGCTGCTGCTGCTGCTGCTGCTGCTGCTGTTACTGCTGCTGTCGCTGCCGCTGCTCGTGGTGGTGGTGGTGGTGGTGGTGGTCACCAACAAATTCTCAGATCCCATTTGAACAGGCTCAAGAGCAAGAAAAAGAAAGATTGTGAGTGCTGTCGTGCTCACATTAAGTCCCAGGGACTTTTGATGATAGATGCAGCAGGAGACCAGAAGGGATGATAGATGCTGTCAAGGACCAGAAGCATCTTAATGATGAGGCAGAGATCCTCCTCAAGAATCTCCAGGACTAGGAGATAAGTTTATCGATATGTACGACCTCTTGGAAGCAGATTCTCAACCTCTTCAAAACCAACAGAAGAATGGGGAGTAGTTTCTTGACTAATTTCCCAGATCTGGTGGCACCTGCAGTGTTCAACTATAAAGTCCTGGATAATATCGTCATCCTCTAGTGCCCGCTCGCTACCAGAGTCAACACCTTCCACGAATATGCTGACAGGATATTCATGTTTTACCTGGAAAAGCTACTGGTTGCTACGAGGTTAGATGTTGTGCGTGTCACTTATATAGAAGGGAGTTTAAGGGAGTTTATATAAGAAATGAGATGTAAGGGTGTATACAGGAAAGTACTGAGCAAGACTAAAATGCCAGTCAATTGGATGGACTCCCTCCTTGACCCAATGAATATGAGTAACTTCCAAAGTACAAAAGTGAAACTAGCTTCCAGCCAAAGGCATATGTGTAACATCAATAGAAGAAATGACATCTTCATGCAAAACTGCATTCGTGAAGAGGCTCATTTGTGTATTACGTACTGCATGCATTGAATAACAGAGAAACGTCTAGACAAGTTCGCACCGTAGACACGAATGTAGACACATTCTGGGATTTGATTGCTAGTCAACGTTTGACGGACATCTGTTTGGCTTTTTTAATTGGAAACAATGATCGATTTTACATCAGCGTCATACGCGCATGCGTGTAAGAGTCATGATCATAAGAATTACTTATATTTCATATATTTTCAAATTGCGACACAACTATCTTTCAACAGCAAGCGAAGGAAATTATTTTGGCAGAACTCTCAGGCATAAAAAGAAACTGTAGAGACATTTTGTGAGACTGTCAAGTCAACCATTTAAACAGTAAATTAATAACAACAGCTCTGCCAAGAAGTTCGAGCGACTGACTGTTATATTGTTATGACAAAACCAGTCTGTTGATATCCATCAAAAAGACACAAAAAAAACTCCTTTTATCAGAAGAATCGAACGATAGACAAATTGTCACACATCAGTGACTCGCTTTTCCAGCATCCCTGTCGCATTGGGTAGCAAGCATGTATTTGAACAATCAACATACAGACACAGTTAGTGGTTCCTGCTCCACAAGGTTTTGTCTACACCAAAGTACGAAAGACGTGAGAATTCCCTTTGGTAGTAATTCCAATGGTTTCCATAGTTGCCAAGGCGTGTAGGGAAGTGATCAAATGTTCCTCCGACTACGAGTGTAACGAAGCAAATCTGGGCGACTCACTCCTTTGCAAGCGCAAATACAGCCCATAGAACAAGTTAACTGAATATTGGTGTAGGGACATCACAAAACAGTGCAGCGTATTTGGCTAAAAGGTCGATGTCGGTATAAAAGTACAATGTTTGAAAATAAAGCTCTGTAAATTTTCAATGATTGTAGCTACTTTAATAAGTGATATTAGCATTTATTTCGACCTCGTATAATTCACAGGACAATAATATTTTCGCATAAATGTCGGGTTTTAATTACATGAATTTATTCATTATTTTTGTTTCGTTTTGTTCTGTTTTTTTTTTCTTCATATTTTTAAACAATTTTTAAATGCATATTTTAATAACTCCCGATAGCTCTTAAGTTTACACTCATTAATAGGCTCTAAGGGAACCTCTAGGCAAATATAAAACTTTTATCGAGCCTGTAACGGAAATATCATTATGAAGCAGACTTCCTCTAGAAGTTGAGAAATATGTTATCTCCGTCTGTTATTTTCAGGTGGAATTCGAGCAGCGAAAGGCATCTCGATTCTACAAGACGTTTGATGTCGAAATCAATTTGTGCACCGGAGTCAAAATATTTTTGGTTTATTTTACTTGTTTTTTGTTTGAGGAATTCGTTTTGTTTTTCTTGATTCTCTTTTACTCCTTGTTCTTTGTTAGATTCATCGGTTATCTAGTAAACAGAGAACAATTTTTATGTTCTATATTCCTAAACTACTTACAACAGTCTTTCATTACATTGCTACTTTCTTCTATATTACCGCTATATATTTGTACAATTATAGGATTTCCCTTCTATCTCCCAGTAGTTTGAATAACTGTCGGTTTTTACTCGAGGTGTTTTTTCCCCGCTATTAAATTGATCATCGTTCAATTCATTATGTTGTTACATTCAATCATTATTGCCAAAGCTAATCTATTAATGCCCAGCGATACATTGTTAATAATTACCTCTATCATTAATACCCTTATTATAGTGGAGATTATGTAATGGAAAGCAGCTAGCCCTTCCTCTCCCTACCAATCACTTTCTCCCTCATGTCAGCTCTTACACCAACCACCCATTCTATAAAATGAAATAAAAAAATACATATATATATATATATATATATATATATATATATATATATATATATTTGCATAGATAATTTTGTTTAATTTGCCTTACAATATTTTCCTCTATTTAAGTTGATGTCAATGCATGTCAGCTGATCTTGACATTTAACAAAGAAGCTTTTCCACACTATTGCGTCTGATGTCTTCGTATAACTCTCAATCTATCCTGCCTTCCTAAGTGCAACCGATGCTTTTGCTTCCTTGCCAAAAGTATTTGCCCAAATTCGCAGAATTCTCTTTCCTTATACTTCCAACAACGATAGTTCTGTAAGCAGTACACTCGCAACTATACCGTCTTAAATTTGGAAACGAAACTTTGGACAATGAATTACACTGGTTAAATACACTGGTTTTAAGGCTAAATTTGACGATATGTCTTCTTTTTTCAGGAACAGCCTCATGTATTGGTGAACAGACGACAGCATTTGAGAACATAAAGACTGAGGTTGTAGTTGAGAAAAAGTTAGCTGACATGGAGGACTCGAAGCCATTTGAAAATTAGAAAGGACAAAATACCGACATCAGGACTGCTGTCCATTGCTCTGTGAACATTGGTATGGCTGTAAGACATGACAACGATATCATGAAACCGAGTTACCCCAAACTCATGGGCTTTAGGTGCGTCTCTAGTGAGAGCTGTCCCACATCTTTGGACAGGACTTTGACTCAACTTAGACCACTGTGTAAAGCTGGTAGAGACTGTCGTCAAACCCTAGCTAGAAAGGGTTTGCTGCTAGAAGGCTACATGTGTGACAGCAGAATTCGGTTCCTCGCCTTATCTCCGGAAAGCGTCAGTAGTGGTTGTCGAATAATTTCTGCGACTTCACCAGCTTCAATTTATGGCCTCCTAACTTCCCCGATTGTAATCTTATGGATTATTATGTGTGAGACGCGGCCGAGGAAGACGCCAACTGCTCTGCCTGCAACACCAAGGCCGAACTGATGGCCAAAACCGAAGAGGTATTCGTGAAGAT
The DNA here is from genome assembly GCF_046866305.1 of Octopus bimaculoides. Taxonomy (NCBI): domain Eukaryota; kingdom Metazoa; phylum Mollusca; class Cephalopoda; order Octopoda; family Octopodidae; genus Octopus; species Octopus bimaculoides. Next base: position 100,787,947 of record NC_142930.1, on the reverse strand, counting down.
CTTCCTCGAGACACTGCGGAGAACGCATGCGTCAGGTCTCGGAGCCGTCTTGAGGCCGCAGTGGAAGCAGAGGGCAGCTACTTTGAGTAAATTCATATCTCATCCATAATCTAGTTGGTATTTGATGTTTTAAAATACTTTTATTTTTGGATGGAATATAGTGTTTTCGTTTACTTTTATGCAACTGTCAAATTTAGCCTGTACACCCTGTGTGTGTGTGTGTGTGTGTGTGTGTGTGTGTGTGTGTGTGTGTGTGTGTGTGTGTGTGTGCGCGTGCGTGTGCGTGTGCGTATGCAGATAGCTAGACAGACAGACAGACAGACAGACAGTCAGACAGACAGACAGATAGATAGATAGATTATCTTTCACTTGTTTCAGTCATTGGATTGCAACCATGCTGGGAAACTGTGTTGAAGAGTTTAGTCGAACAAATCGACCTAGTACTTATTCTATCCGTGTTCTTTTATTAAGTTGAAGCGACATAAACAAACCAACACCAGTTGTCAAGTGGTGGTAGGGAAAAAACACAAAGACACACACACGCACACACATATGTATGAATGTATGTATATATATATATATATATATATATATATATATATATATATATATATATATATATATATACAGGGTCCGGCAAAATGATCTGACACATTTGTAGGTTTAATAAAAGGCAAATAAATTAAAGTTACAAAAAAGTTTTTTTTTTCATTTTCGAAAGGTACATATATCCCCAATGCATCTGTTGTGTTGTTCAGTGACGAGGCGCATTTTCATCTGTGTGCCACAGTGAATAAGCAAAACTTCAGATACTGGGCCGAAAACAACCCTCGTGAGTTGCATGAACGCCTTTTGCATTCTCCTCGGGTGACTGTGTGGTGTGCGGTATCAGAATTCGCTATATGGGGTCCGTACTTCTTTGAAGAAGACAACGTTACAGTGACTGTGAACTCTGATCGATATTGTGAGATGCTAGAGAATTTTCTCAGACCTAAATTGAATATGCTCCACGATACGGAAAACGTTTGGTTTCAACAGGATGGGGCAACAGCCCACACTTCTCGACGTGCGATGGGAATTTTGAGGGAGATGTTTCCTGGTCATTTAATCTCATTGCGTGGTGACATCGGTTGGCCCGCCCGATCACCTGATTTTTTCCTCTGGGGATACCACAAGTCAAAGGTATACACTAATCGCCCTCGATCTTTTGAACAACTTAAAGATGCCATTCGTCAAGAAATTGCTGCCATTCCTCATGAAATGATGCGCCGAGTTATGGACAACTTTCATGAACGCCTTCGACAGTGTGTGAACAATGACGGCTCCCATTTGACTGATTTAATTTTTAAAACCAAATGAAACAAAATGGCATTATTTATTTATTTATTTATGTGTTTCAGCCAAGTGGCTGCGGTCATGCTGGTGCATATGTACTTTTCAAAAATAATTTTTCTTTTTGTTTCTTTACTTTTTTAATTTTCTTTTTAATCCAAAAATGTGTCAGATCATTTTGCCGGACCCTGTACAACGGACTCCTTTCAGTTTTCGACCACCAAATTCATTCACAAGGCTTTCGGTCGGGGCTCTAGTTGAAGACACATGCTTAAGGTGGGCAACTGTTTTCTGAATTCAGTAGGGCTGAACCTAGAATTATGTGGATAGAAGGCAAACTTCTTAACACACACACACACACACACACACACACTAAACACACATATACACACATACGCGTGTAAGGTACTAAGCTGCAGTTGCAGTTGTTGTTACTGGTATATATATATTGTTGTTGTTGGCACTTCGTCGCTCACGACGTCGAGGGTTCCAGTCGATCCGATCAACGGAACAGCCTGCTCGTGAAATTAACGTGCAAGTGGCTGAGCACTCCACAGACACGTGTACCCTTAACGTAGTTCTTGGGGATATTCAGCGTGACACAGTGTGACAAGGCTGGCCCTTTGAATTACAGGTACAACAGAAACAGGAAGAAAGAGTGAGAGAAAGTTGTGGTGAAAGAGTACAGCAGGGTTCGCCACCATCCCCTGCCAGAGCCTCGTGGAGCTTTTAAGTGTTTTCGCTCAATAAACACTAATAACGCCCGGTCTGGGAATCGAAACCGTGATCCTATGACCGTGAGTCCGCTGCCCTAACCACTGGGCCATTGCGCCTCCACATATAAATATTAATGTATATGAATCAGCGGTAGAGAATGCCGTTCTAAAGAGAGCGACTCTAACGGAAACAAATAAAAATGTAGTTGATCGGGTTAACTGATAAGGGACGTAATTCAGTTCAGTGAGCTTGCTATTTGCTTCCCTTCTCAGTATTGACGTAATTAAAATTACATGTATGACTAGAGTAACTATCGTCCTTCCTGTTAATATTACTATAGTTGCTGACGCTACTTCTTATCATGTTGCTGCTGCCGGTGCTGCTGTTGTTGTTTAACTTCAGGTCGACTCTGACTGAGCAAACTTAAAAAACAAAGGTATCCTGGTTGTATTTTGATTACGATTTGGCTATTATTTTAGTCGTGGAGGTGCAATGGCCCAGTGGTTAGGGCAGCGGACTCGCGGTAGTAGGATGGCTTTTGTTTTGTTTTTTTGTTTGCCTTTTTTTAGCCCCAGGTCAAATCTGATTGAATTAGACATGTGATCAAAAGCATTCCAGGATCTATTTTAAAACGGGGGCCACATTTTTCATTAATGTTTTACGTAGTGTTTTTGGTACGGAAAGACTTTCAAACTTCGTATACTTATCTATTTTGTGTTATAGAACAGAAAAATATTTTTGTATTCGAATTTATTTCATGTAAAAAATTATCTTATTTCGATAATTTCAACCAATCACTGACAAGTATTCAGTTGTTTATATTTACTCCTTTGGCTGATTAAGCGATGTAAAGCGTATTTAATCTCCATACCTTCGTTTTATTTGCTTTTTTCATTTTAAATTTGCTTTAACCCTAACCCTAACCCTAACCCTAACCCTAGGGTTAGGGTTAGGGTTAGGGTTAGGGTTAGGGTTAGGGTTAATTGTTTCAGAATCGTTTGTTTATGTAGTCGGCACTTAATGTATATCGGCTGAATGGACGTCAGTGATTGGTTGAAATTACAGAAATACGACAACTTTAGCATGGAATAACTTATGGATTTCTTTTTTTTTTTTAAGAAGACTAAGAGAAAAAGATGTTTTATATGACACATTCTACCAGTGTTCCAAGTTTCAAAGTGTTTCGTTAATGAAAAATGTGGCCCCCGTTTTAAAAAAGATCCGCATTCCAGCATCGACAATTCCTGCCTTTTAGAAGTATAAAGGACTACATTATTTGATATATCTTTTCATTTCCCGTTTTAATTTGGGGAATAATTTGGTGTTACTTCTAACAGATCGAGCGACCACATGGAGATTCCTGCTTTCGCTCATAATGCTGCTGCTGCTGTTGTTGTTGTTGTTGTTGTTGTTGCAACGGCACTTTCTTCTAACAGTGTAAACTTCGCATTACGAGCGAAAGAGAGAGCCTCTACGTGGTCGCTCGCTCTGTTAGAAATAGAAAGTGAGTTTGGGCTTGGGTTCACAAAGGAGATCCTACTTCATATCAGACCTGGTGAAATGAAAAAGACCTCAGACCTTACCCATCTGATCAATGGAGTGGAACTGCGTGTGGCAGTTGAAGGAAGCAAGCCAATATGTCGCTTGTGTGTTACGAAAAACCACTTCAGAGTTTTCTGTAACTAAAAACAAAAAAAAAAGAAACAGGTGTGTGAAGCCCCTACTACCGCCGAGGCGAGCCACGATTACAGCATACAGCAGTAGCAGAGAAGGGAACATGAACAACAACGGCGCCAAGTCGAAATCCGAGAGGTTAGAAGAAACAGATGAATTCTCTTTAACCCGTCAAATTTTCACGCCATCACTACCAAAACTACCACCACCTCAGTCACATCAAAATCAGCTAATCCCGTAACCACACTTCTAACAACACGAAATTGTACAGATGAGACAACCATAGAGCAACAACAGAAACAACAATACCAACAATAACAGCAATAACAAGAAAGGCTGATGTTGCACTGAAAGGAAGGCTATTGGTTTAGTAAATCCAGATCACTGGATGCGGTCGCCATAAGCGAATCATGGATTTCCAGGATGCACGCACTCGTGCCCTTTTTGATTACTATAAGGTGTACGCGTCTCTCAGTGGACCTGGATCGGGTGGAGTAACAGTACTTTTTTGAAAAGGCTTGGCTCTCGAAGTACAGACGATCGTATTAGATTCGAACAGAAGATCGGTAGTGCTGGACGTGAGCACCAGCAAGAGCTATGCCTTCAGATTAGCGGTCGTCTATAACTTGACAGAATCAAGGTAGCCGGATTTCTTCAGACTTCTAGAATCATTTTGGAGTACGTTCTTCTCTTTAGTGCGAATGGGAAACTGAAATGTTTTTTTTTTTATGCACGTTAGGATTACATGAGCTGATAGGAGACATTTTGAGCAAAACCCTTGCAAATCTGCTCTGATTGTTCCAATCACAAATATTGTTTCGACTGGATTTCTTGATTGCGTAATTGTGGAATTAGAACAACTGCATTCTGTTATTTAAATCGTAACTAGTCACAGATTTACTAGATCAGGTGCCAGTGATGTTGTTGAGAGTCCATAATTTCAACCAGTCGGTTATATAAATGAAACAATGAAATGCAATATTTTCTTTAATGATTCATTTTTTGGAACACTCACTAGGACTTTATCCAAATGATGTGAGGGGCGAACACGGTGAACGTTTTTACCAGGATGTTTCTACCACAGAAAAGCATTAGCTAGGCAACTGGAAACTCAGTATGTTTACTCATCACTTCTGAATTCTTAAGAGAATTTTCTGGAGCAAAGTGCAGCAGAAAATCAAATCAAACTACTTTTTAAACAAGTGTGCCTTTTCGGAAGTATTTTATTAATAATAAATGTCTTTCAAAATTTAATTATATTCCACGCAAAAACCTGAGCTGATGGAGAAATGTTACAAACTTATTTTGATTAAACACAAAAGAATACCAGTTATTTTCATCCTTGAGACACGAAAAAATATTTGTTCCCCAGTGTTAAATATTTATTGCCATAACACTTCATTCCCTTTGGAAAAGCATTAACGTCACATTTTCCCAATTTTCTCCTTCAGACTGAAATATTGTCCCTCTAGAGGAAACAATTATTTATTTGAATGACGTAACAGATGACACAGTTTGCAGAGAGCCGAAGTTTGGAACATGTATCAAATGTCAAACTTAACCCCTTCACTTGTGCCGAATATGCTGTATTGTAGAGATATCTTTATTTATTAACTGTACTGGTTGATATATTTAGCTGTTTGCTACAGTAAAAGTCATATGCAGTTGTTAATTACTGTACTGATATCTGTAGTCAATCACTACTGCACTGATACTTTTTGTTGCTTAATAATTTATTGATATCTTTAGTGGTTCACCACTGCACTGATATCTCTAATTGTTCACTACTGCACTGATCTCCTAAGTTACTCAATATTGTACTTATTATGAAGCAATATTCTTTTCTACTATAAGCACAAGGCCCGAAATTTCTGAGGAGGGGCCAGTCGACTAGATCGACACCAGTACGCTACTGATACTTAATTTATCGACTCCGAAAGGATGAAAGGCAAAGTCGACCTATGCGGAATTTGAACTCAGAACGTAAAGACAGACGAAATACCGCTAAGCATTTCGCCCGGCGTGCTAACTTTTCTGCAAGCTCGCCGCCTTATTATAAAGCAATATTGTGCAATCTTTAGCTTTTCACTACAGTACTGATATCATTCGGTGTTCAATAGTGTATTGATATCGTAAGTTAACTACTGCACTGATATCGTTAGTTGCTCATTCCTGTACTAATATCTTTAGTTATTCAATTTTGTGTGGTTAATGATTTGATATGGAGGATAACGTGTGCAGCAGTAGCACAACTCCTGATTTTATTGTAAATTCTACCCGGCTTTCTAAAGAGTTAGCTACTGTTGGGGGATTACATGTTTTCTGGAAGGTCATGTTTTGTGGAGCAGTTTTTGCTTTGTTTGAGTTGGAGGTGAGACATCCAGGAGATGACCAGTGATCGTGAAACCTAGCATTTGTAAAAACCTTGAAAGTTTTATCTAAGTACTTTCCATAACAAGAATTCATGAGTTTTTTTTTTATGATATGTTCAGTGAAGATATCTTTGTGCAGTTAAAGGAGATGTGATTTATACGGCTTCATCTTTTTGAGGACTCTGTTTATTGAGACAGTGTAAGTTTGGCATAAGGTGTCAAGATTTCACGTGAATGATGATTGTATGTAGAAGTGAGAGAGGAGTGCAAGTTGATATCGTTTACATAGGAAGTGACATTGTTTGAGTTTTTTGACGTACATGTGGAGAACATAACTAAATCTTGAAAAACACTTGAGTTCACAGAGTATGATTCTGATAGAGTTCCGTCAACACATGCTGCGATTATGCAGTCTTCAAATGTGAGATTGATGCAACCCCTAGGCAAGCAATTATTTAGGAGATTCGTATGTTAGGCACGATCGAAGACTTTGCAGATGTCAAGTGCAGCAGCTTATGCTGTTCGCTGCTTCTATCTTCAGTCGATCTCTGCTGTACACAGTATCTATAGTTTTTAACAATTATACGCTATATTTTGGCTGTTTACTACAATACATTGTAGCTTTAGTTATTCTCAACTGCGCTAAGATATTAAGCTGTCTACTAATATACATTTTATGGTTGGGTTTTCAAGAAAATTATATACTGCTTGCTCCCATACTTTCTCTATTTACATATGTTTAACAATTATACGCAATACATTTTGACAATGATACGGTATATATTGACTGTTTACTACAATACATTGTAGGTTTAGTTATTCCCTGCTGTGCTGAGATATTAAGTTGTTCACTGATATACATTTTATACTTAGGTTTTCAATATTGAAAATGATGCACTAACTTTTTGCTTCCATACTTAACTATTTACATATGTTTGACTCTATTCATTGTTGTGCATGGTATATTAATTTCTTCGCTATAATACATGATATTTTGATTTGCTCACAGTTGTACATACCTTTCAATTTTCATTATTTTTAATCTTTTCTAGACCAGTACCCCGTAACCTCTTTTTACTTGTGGTACGTTTATATTCTTTTCAAAATTCGGTGGCACACCTAAACTAAAAATATAACTAAAAGTATAGGGGAAAATATTATATTCAGGCTACATTGCAGTACACCTAGCATCGTCTCATGGCACACCTAGATCAACTTTGACGAAGCAGACTTATTTTCAAGGATGTTCCAGTCCTATTTTCCCCAGTAACTTTGGACCACATTATGCAATGTGTCCAACGTGACGATAAAGCGTAATTCGTGAGAGATTTGGTTACTATTTATGGCAGGTCGACTGATAGTGTAAAGGTTCCTTCGTTGGTTCGTGACATATTTAGCTGATCATAAATAAATTTATTATGATTAGTTATTCACTTCTATACATATCTATTTGTCCACTACGGTAAACAGTTTACACGGTAAGTAACTACTTGATCCTGATAGTATTGCTGTTAAATCGTATGTACATCTTGTAGTAGGAATGAACTACTGGGTTCATGCATATTGCCTTGGTGAACTCCAATGTTTCACTTCACTTAATAGTCCTTTTATAACTGGATATCAATTTTGCTCTTTTTCTGCATTCGATGTCCATTATGATACTGTGATCTGCTACCTTCCTTTTGTTGTTGTTGTTGCAGCGGCTGCTGTTTAACCACCCTTCTCAAGTCCACCCTGACAGAACAGATCTACTGTTAAAGACCATCATGTGTCTATCGTGCTAAGATTAGCTTACCGAATGTGCCCTACCTTTTAAAGACGAAACAGCTTGATTTGAAGGAAATTCGGTTGCTATTTCTAACAGACTGAATGACCAGCTAAAGGGTTACCTGCTGCTTCGTTGTATTGAAGGAATAGTCAACAGTTTCAAGTAGAAGAAAACTAGATACGATTATTCCCTTGTAGTTTAACAGTATGTATCTGTTTCTGGCATAGTGATTTTTAACGAACGCAGAAGTGATTTGTTGACTCTAACTTTGGTAATCAACCAACGTAATGAATAGGGTTTTCATTTAGTTATTCCAATATAAAATGTATAGTAGTAGTAGTAGTAGTAGTAGTAGTAGTAGTAGTAGTAGTAGTAGTAGTAGTAGTAGTAGTAGTAGTCGTTTAGCCCTTGTTCAGCCCTGACTGAGCAGACTGATGATAAAGGGTGCTCCACCCAAAGCTATACTATCTTTTCCTACATCTGGAATCATATATTCGTATTGCAATATATATATATATATATATATATATATATATATATATATATATATATATATATATATAAGAAAAAAACGACAGACAGGGTTTAATATTACGAAAATTTCGGCTGCTACTTCAAGAATGTCGAATGACTACGTAAAGAACCCCTCACTGAGTTGTGACCTCATAACAAGAATGCATTGTCTACTTGTGAATATTTTTTTACCTTTGCTCCAAAAGACCTTGAGTATAGTTGTTTAACACTTGACTTTCAGAAAATTTGGGAACCAGTCATGACACGAATTGAAGTCTCAAGGACACACACAGTGAGGCATAAAATACCATCGACTATATCATCATAACCAGCGAAGAAATCATGAATGAATATAAATATCGTTAATCTTTGTTCTAGTTGAAGGAAAATTTATCTTGTCACAATTATACAAAACGAGATGCATTGCACCAAGCTGTCTTATGTGAAAAATTATTGTACGGGTTGTTTAGCAACTGGTTTATTTATTTATTCATCCTCATCATCCTCATCATCATCATCATCATTATTATTATAATTATCATTAGAATTGTTAGCGCGCTGAACAGCATTTCTTCCGCCTTTCCGCCAAGGTTGTCTTTGCCTTCAATCCTTTCAGGGTCGATGAACACTGGGGTCAATGTAATCGACTTAACCCCTCCCCCGAAATTTCTGACCTTGTGTCAAAATTGAAATCATCATCATCACCATCATCATCATCATCATCATCATCATCATCGTCATCATTATCCTCATCATCATCATTATTATTTTGGTTTGGCTCAGGTTCGATCTTATTCCTAGTATGATTAATATGGGTAGCGGGTTACTACCTGTAACCTAAGGTATCTACAAGTTTTCAGCTGTCTTTCAACCCTCCTGATAATCCTTACTGTCCCTAAAAGACAAACTTTCACTCCTTTTAACTTAAGTTTTGTTGGAACTTGTAGGATCTTGCATGAGTTGCGGGCTTGCTCCCTGTAACCTACGGCACCATGATATTTGTTCTCTTCAACTGTCAAATACTTTTCTGATAATTCTGGCCGTACCAAATAGGCATACTTTTTGCAACAGATCTACTGGACACTAGATTCCCATCTTCTTTATGTTACTCTCAACATCTTTTGGCGAGCTCGCAGAAACGTTAGCACGCCGGGTGAAATGCTTAGCGGTATCTCGTCTGCCTTTACGTTCTGAGTTCAAATTTCACCGAGGTCGACTTTGCCTTTCATCCTTTCGGGGTCGATAAATTAAATACCAGTTGCGTACTGATCGATCTAATTGACTGTCCCCTTCCCCAAAAATTCTGGACCTTGTGCCTAGAGTAGAAAAGAATATCTTTTGATACTGTCCCCAAAGCCCAACAATAACGGGCATTATCTTCACCTTTTTCATCTTCCACAGTCGTATTTAAATGGATTGTACATGTCTACTTTCTCGCTTTCCTTCTTAACTAACCCTGAGTCAAATGGGTATTCAACATCAATTGCAGAGCACACATGGTTTACCTTGTCCACCACTATTGTTGTGCTCAAGAGCCAGGTCTGTTTGAATTAGGGAATCCCACAGGATTTTGCAAGTCTCCGGTTCGATCCCACTCTGCGGTTTGTTGTCGTGCCATGTCTTCCCTGTAACCTCCACTTTTCACAATTTCCAATGCAGGACTTTTGTTACCCCATCATGTCGCCACAATTTATACTGGCTTGGGGCAAGCTTAGAACATACATTTAGAATATGAGTATATAGGCGCAGGAGTGGCTGTGTGGTAAGTAGCTTGCTTACCAACCACATGGTTCTGGGTTCAGTCCCACTGCGTGGCACCTTGGGCAAGTGTCTTCTACTATAGCCTCGAGCCGACCAAAGCCTTGTGAGTGGATTTGGTAGACGGAAACTGAAAGAAGCCCGTCGTATATATATGTATATGTATGTGTGTGTATATATGCATGTGTGTGTATATGTTTGTGTATCTGTGTTGTCCCCCCACCTTCGCTTGACGACCGATGCTGGTTTGTTTGCGTCTCCGTAACTTAGCGGTTCGGCAAAAAGAAACCGATAGAATAAGTACTAGGCTTACAAAGAATAAGTCCTGGGGTCGAGTTGCTCGACTACAGGCGGTGCCCCAGCATGGCCGCAGTCAAATGACTGAAACAAGTAAAAGAGTAAAAGAGTAATGGTTTCATCAAATTCATTATACATTCGGCACAACAGAAACACTTGCCCATTTCTAAGTCTGACCCTTCAACTTGTGGTTAAAACTTGGTCTTGCACTGGAATCCCTTGTTGAATAATGTTTCTTCATCTCCTACTTCTAGTCTTGTTTCCCTTTCAAAATGCTCGCTTCTCTTACTATCTTCCTCAGTTTCGTTTACATATATCAGCAAGTTGTCGTGTTCAATTATTATTATTGTTGTTGTTGTTGTTGTTACTAATATTATTATTAACTAGGTGATGTAGCTTAGGGTGGAGGCGCAATGGCCCAGTGGTTAGAGCAGCGGACTCGCGGTCATAGGATTGCGGTTTCGATTCCCAGACCGGGCGTTGTGAGTGTTTATTGAACGAAAACACCTAAAAGCTCCACGAGGCACCAGCTGGGGATGGTGACGAACCCTGCTGTACTCTTCCACCACAACTTTCTCTCACTCTTACTTCCTGTTTCTGTTGTGCCTGTAATTCAAAGGGTCAGCCTTGTCTGTGTCACGCTGAATATCCCCGAGAACTACGTTAAGGGTACACGTTAATTTCACGAGCAGGCTGTTCCGTTGATCGGATCAACTGGAACCCTCGACGTCGTAAGCGACGGAGTGCCAACAACAACAACGATGTAGCAGAATCATTAGCGCGTTAGAGGAAATGCTTATCGGCATTTCTTCCGATTCTTTACGTTCCGAGTTCGAATTCCCCCGAGGATGACTATGGCATTTTATTCTTTCGATAAAATAAGTACCAGTTGAGCACTAAGATCAATGTAACTGAGTAGTTCCCTCCCAACGAAGTTTCAGGCATTGTGCCCATAGTACAATGGTTCTCAACCATTTTTTTAGTTATGGGTTCCTTCGGTTCCTGTTTTACTCAAGTAGACCCTCACAGCTATCCAACCTTTAAAAAATTCTATTGTGTTTTTATAATTAAATATTATCAGGAATTATATGAAAAACTTAAATTGTGTTGTGTATTGTAGAAGTATAACCAATTCATTTATGACCCCAAGGGTCATATGCGCCCCAAATGAGAACCACTGTTATAGTAGAAAGGATTATTATTATTATTATTATTATTATTATTATTATTATTATTATTATTATTATTATTGTTATTATTATTATCATTATTATTACTATCAATTTTACTTTTAATACGCATCTTTGTTACAGTCACTTGTTGAGACGCACCTAGCGTCCTGGATCGAGTGAAGGAAAAGAGAAGTTACAACGAAATCGACTCATTGAGCCCTTGCAGCATCCCTTCTGCTCTTTTGGAAACAGGTTGTTTTCTTCCAGGTGTTTGCTCAATCTCTGCGATATTATTGCAGTAAAGGCTTTGTAGATTGTAGGGAGACAGGTTATAGGTCTGTGTATTCCTGTCAGATATTTTAACCAGAAGTTGGGGACCTTGTCGTACCCAGGTGCCTTCCAGTTGCTTAGTCTTTGCAGTGCCTGGGTGACCTCTTCAGTTGTTATAGGGGTCCAGAGTTGCTCAGGTGCTAAGCTCGTTGTTTTAATAGTCCTTTTTTGAAGTTGTTCCTTTGCCGACCATATTTCTTTTCATAATTCTTCCACTTCTTCTGCTGTTGGTGCTGTAGCGATGTTTATTTTATATTTGCCAAGTTCTTCGTAGAATTTTGGGGGGTTGGAGTTGAACTGTTTGTTTTGTTCAAAGAAACGTTGGCGTTTCCCATACCGGCGGATCCTTTATACTTTGGCAAAGATATCTTGCTTTAGCTTATTATTTTTATTATTATTATTCAGTAGTTTTATTTTTATAACGTGCTTTCACTTCACTACCGAGCGCAGCTCTGTGTGCTTTGGGTATGTGCTGTGGTTTGCTGTGATGCTCTTATGGTTTATTATTATTATTATTATTATTATTATTATTATTATTATTATTATTATTATTATTATTATTATTATTATTATTATGCACACAACAAATTAGGCAGTTGGAAAAGAAAAAATCCTAACATCGGGGTACAACAAGTAACCTTAAGATGCCAAGAACCTTCCTAAGTATCCTGGCTATTTTCTGGCGCTGTACTAAACTAGGTTTTATGCTTATTTCCACTATCCATCCATTCAAATCTTTAGGAATAGTTCTCAGTGCACCTATAACTACTGGGATACATTTTACCAGCTCTTTCCATTGTTTCTGTAATTCAATGCCTAAGTCCTGGTACTTTGCTATTTTTTCTATACCTCTCATATTGATTGTTTTTCATAATTTCGGACTGTAAAGTCAATTATCTGCTACTTTCTATTCTCTTTATCTACTACTACTAAATCAGGTCTTGCAGCTTTTATTACCTTTCATCCTTTAGGGGTCGATGAAATAAGTACTAGTTACGCACTGGGGTTGATGTAATCGACTGGCCCCTTCCCGTCAAATTTCGTACCTTCTGACTATAGTGGAAAGGATTATTATTATCGTTATTAATCAGTGGTTTTGTTTCCAATAAGCTCCAAACACTTTCGATGCATGGAGTATAGGTAATAGTGGTTTAAATCTATTATTTATTTATCTAATTCCATAGCGCTTCCTTTCTGAAATAGGCATGAAGATTGCATCCGTCAGTAGCGTTGGAGTATTTCCAACACTTACAAATCTTTAAAAGATAAGCTGAAGGAATTTTGAAAAGATGAACTCAGTATGATTATGTAAAGTTGACTAGATGACCAGCAGATCCTGGAGCTACGTTCTGTATTTACGTAACTTGTTGACTTCAATATATCAATGACTTTTACATTTACGTAATTGTGTCAATAATTATGCTGGTTGCCGGGCTGAAAAAAAAATCATCTCGCTTTTTGGTTTGTTTATTTCCCATGGGTTAAGGAATGACATATCCATATTCTTATTTGAACCTATTGTGTGTGTATGTGCGTTTGTATGCGTACATACAT
>NC_142930.1:100761960-100771960 GCF_046866305.1 Octopus bimaculoides | reverse complement strand
AGCAAACAAAAACCAAGACATGAAAAATTAAACAGTGAAAACAACATTAAATGCCGTTGGGCCGAACGCGATGAGATGTATGTATGTATGCATGTATGTATGCATTTATGTATGTATGTATGTATGTATGTATCTATCTATCTATCTATCTATCTGTCTGTCTGTCTGTTCGTCTATCTGTCTGTCTGTCTGTTCGTCTATCTGTCTGTTCGTCTATCTGTCTGTCTGTCTGTTCGTCTATCTGTCTGTCTATTTATCTATCTATCTGTCTATATGTCCATCCATCTGTCTATCAACCTGCATGTTTCACTGTCTATACTTGTATGTATGTTCGTTCGGATACAATTTTTAAAATTCCCCTCCAATACAGAAAGAGCCGGTTTTTAATCCACAATAACAAGTCTTTTCCATGGGCTTTTCCATAGCTTTTTCACGTATCTAGACACTACGTGTGTATGCATATATGTATTTCATTGTTCGCGGAAATCTGCAGGTTCTGATATATGTATGTGAGCACATATGTTTGCATGTCTATGCGTATAGATAGAACTTCCTGCTGAAAAGACTTTTAGAGTGTTTAATATATTTTCAGTTTCGTTAATGAATTATGATTATATTTTCTAATTAGCTGTATCCTTTACGCAAAACCCAACAAGTCAATAATAATGCTGATATAGTTTAGAAAATATTCAAATATTCTAATAATCACACGTATAAATCTAGAGCTATAGTCGGGGGTAATTTCTTCTTTTCTATTCTAAATAACAATATGATAGCATTTGGCTGCAGTTTGGATGGGTGGGGTGTTCTGCTGGTACACCATGAGTTGAAACGTATGCGCTTCACTACAGGAATATTTTCTATAGGTATTTATGGATGGATGCTTGCTTTAAGATTCATTTAAATTATTCGCTGAATTCAATGACCGACGTTTTAGGACATGATTGTTTTGCTTTGTTTTTTTAATCAAGATATGTGCATGTTACCTTAGTACGCGTGAGCATGTGTTTAATTATTCCATATTTAAGTGTGCAAGTCATATGCACACATGTGATTGTGTGGATATGTTCATTCAAGGAAGCTTAAAATGAAATGTGAACCAGTAATCAATTGGATTTAGAAGATTGAAGTCAGTTTACTTTGTTCTTTCTAAGGAAAACCCACCACGACCAGATTTTATTGCAAATCTGTGGTTACATACCCATTGTACTCCTAACAATAAATACAAATGAAAAAAACCTATAATCCGGATAGAAAATCTGTGAGTTCCTCATTAGTTCACCAAAAATGTGCTCTTTCTCTACAATTTTAAATGAAGTATATGTATAAATATATGTATGTATATATGTATGCATCATATATAAATATTTGTATGTATGTATGCGTGTATGTATGTATATATGTATGTATGTATGTATGTATGTATGTATGTATGTATGTATGTATGTATGTATGTATGTATGTATGCGTGTGTGAATGCAAATATGTATGTATGACTGTATTTGTATGTGTATGTCTATAAGTGTATGTTTGATGAAAGGCAGACAGATTACGATTAAACATTTCATCTCTCTTCAGCGAATTCTTCTGTCACAAATGTTAGACTTCTCTTTTACCTCACGACAAACTAATTTATTCCACAGTGTATTTTTCATATAAATATGCGTATTTGTTTACGTCTATCTATATTTTCATATACCTATTTTGTTTATTTCTTCGTTTCAGAGAGAACTTCATCAGTACACTTGACAATGGTGCGACTTGACTGACAAGAAATGGTGGGGCCCATAGTCAGTATGTTTAATTAAGGAAGCAGCAAACAAGACGCGGCCAAATACCTTTCTGATATCAAGAGAAACAATATTTTTTTAATCAAATTTTTCAGAGGCAAAGGCCGACTGGCGAATGACATAGAAGTGTAGATGCCATTCAATTTGGCTTTACAGAAGCTGCACTGGTGGTTATTAAGGAGGAATAGTTGTTGGAGATACTCATATATCAATTCATTACTTTCAGTCATAAACGAAATAAAAGGAGTCCCTTTAAAGACAATTCATTTCCCCAGTTACATAGCTTCAACAGTAAGAACTATGTCAAGCTCCTAAAAAGGACGCCAGTCCATCAAAGTAACTTTCTTATATTGATATACTACATAATTCTTATAAGTGAGGCATTATAAAATAACATAGCTTAATCTCACGTTAAATGGCGCAATGTTTTTAACATATCGTAATCTTACAGATCGTTATAGTTTATAACAAACCAAAATATGACACTATCCACACTTCCGGATAATAGAAAAGAGATTTGCAAACGGAAATAACTGAATGTTTACAACGGAAATTTGGATAGAGATGTTTATGTCTACAGTTATATTACATTAGTATTTATATCCTTACGCAGATGTCTATAATCGTAAAAAAAATATCACTTTAGAGTTACAAAATATCACTCATCATCATCGAACAAAAGAAGTACAAAATATCACTCATCATCATCATCATCGTCATCATCATCATCATCAATTTCATTACCGCATATTTGTTCTCATTTTCCTCATTATATTCATCATCATTATATTCATCATCATTATATTCATCATCATTATTATTATCATCATTATCATCATCGTAATCAACATCTTCATCCTCTTCATCATTTTAGAGTCTGTGTTCCCATGCTTGATAAGTTGGATGGATGTGGATCGCTGCATCTTTCTACACATCTCGAAGTGGCACCGTTATTGTACCTTCTACTGTGACCTCATAACACTGTCCTCCATCATCTATCACCCATTCAAATAACGTTGTTCACGCCACTGCGGTCGTCTGCCTTTCCTACATTAATCGATGCCTAAATGCTTCACAAACTTTGAAATGCTTTGAATGTATTTTGCTGTACATCGCATCTGGACAAAGCAATTTATTTTAACACCCATTTTTTCTACACTGACTTCACGGTACGATATAATCGAATAATGACGGGGTTTGCGTGGTCACCTGACCTACTCGAAATAGCAACCCAAGTGTCTCTCAAATACTCATTCTATTATCTTTAAAAAAAAAAGATATATTGAGTATATAAAACGATTCAAAAGTAACTGACACAGCTATTTCACTTTTAAACATAAAGTACTCATTGGTTTATCATGATTGTACCCTCTGCTGAAATCACATAGCTCTAGGATGCCTAATTGTCTTACAAACCATTAGCCGCTAAGAACTATGAAAAGATAGGTTGGTCGCGGCCAGAATACGTTTGATCATAGATCTGCACCACTTGAACTAACCAGGGGATAAACAACAATATGAAGTACAGCAACAACGACAGCATAGAATTTGCGCGGAAGTTTCCTACAAGAGGCTAGCGTTTTGTTTAGTGAGAGATTTATATCTCATTTGATTTCATCTGTGAACGCTGCAAAAACTGGAATTAAGTACAGTTCTGTGAACTATTAAACGTCCTGAGGTTTCGTAGAAATATTAAACCAATTTAAATGACAAAAAAAAAGTGGGTTTGATAAGTCACTAATCGATCGGAGATGTGTTTACTCAGTCACTCCGGTCGTTGAGCCAAGGAAAGCGTTACGTCAAATAGGCAGACAATACGTCAACCGACACTAAAATCACTTCTCTCTTTGTAGTCCAATCGGCTGCTCTTTCTGTCTTCTTTATTTTAATCGATGTAGTGACGAAGCAGAAGAAGAAGAAGAAGAAGAAGAAGAAGAAGAAGAAGAAGAAGAAGAAGAAGAAGAAGAAGAAGAAGAAGAAGAAGCCAATGTAAATGAGATTTGAAGTACAAAGTTGTAATGTTGTTAAAAATCGATTCTTAGTGCTCCTACCGCTGCTCCAAGTCGACTATTTATTTACAACACTTGTGTGTGTGTGTGTGTGTGTGTGTGTGTGTGTGTGTGTGTGTGTGTGTGTGTGTGTGTGTGTGTGCGCGTGCGTGTATGTGTGTGTCTTTGTTTATGTGTGCGTGTGTATATGTGTGTGTGTGTTGGCGAGTGCAAGAGGCAGACAGACAGACAGAGAGTGAGTGTGAGAGTGTATGTTTGTGTGCATGTGTGTGTGTGTGCGTGTGTGTGCGTGTGTGTGTGTGTGTGTATGTGGTTGGATTTATGCTTTATCAAGGATACGTCAAGAAATGTTGAAAACGTTCGACCTTTGTCTTTCACCATTTAGTTTCGTCCTATTCTATCGATTCCGCCATTTATTGATTTTAAAATGGTCTGCAATTTCGAAAGGTGGGATAAGTCGATATTATCGACCAAGCACTTAAATAATACTTCATTTTATCGACCCCAGAAGGGTAAGTTGACCTGGACGGGATTTGAACTTTGAAAATAAAGAATCGGAACAAAGTACTTTTGCCGATGCTCCAACGATTCTGTCAGTCCAGCGCCTGTCACTTGATTTGTTAATGATTTCTCACTTTGCTTTCAAATTTTGGCACAAGGCCAGCAAGTCCAGAGGAGGGGTAAGTTGATTACATCGACCCCAGTGCTCAACTGGTACTTACCTTAGGAACCACGAAAGGATGAAAGGCAAGGTCGACCTCGTCGGAATTTGAACTCAGAACGAGAAGACGGACGAAATACCGCTAAGCATTGCGTCCGGCTTGCTAACGGCTCTGCCAGCTTACAGCCTTTCATTGTGAGATCTAATTCTGATGCAAGGCTGACTGTTAGAATAATAAATGTTTCCTAACAAAAACACACGACCTGAAATTTGGGAAGGAAAATAGACAATGCCATCGACCTAGTACATGACTAGTACTTTATTTTATCGATCCTGGAAGGAGGAAAAGCGAATTTGACATTGGCAGGATTTTAAGCCTAATAATGACAACAATATTTTTTCTTTGTTACGTTCTGAGTTCATATTCCGCCGAGGTCGACTTTGCCTTTCATCCTTTCGGAGTCGATAAATTAAGTAGCAGTTGCATACTGAGGTCGATCTAATCGACTGGCCTCCTCCCTCAAAATTTCAGGCCTTGTGCCTAGAGTAGAAAAGAATATTTTTCTTTATTATTGCAACCAGAAGGCATTCGTTCAGTTAATAAATTCACGTCTAAAAGTGTTGCAAAATATGTGGAAAGAAACGAAACGAAAGGAGAATTAACGAGAATATACAATACGTTGGTTTCAAACTTTAGCACAAGGCCAACAATTTTGGATGAGGAGGTAAGTCGATTACATAGACCCCAGTGCTTAACTGGTACTTATTTTATCGACTTCGAAAGGATGAATGGTAAAGTCGACCTCGACAGAATTTGAACTCAGTACGTAAAGACGGACGAAATACCACTATGCATTTTGGACGGCGTGCTAATGATTCTGACAGCCTGCCGTCTTTAGACAATATGCAATATACTGAGATGTGTTATATTCTTAATTCCACGCGGTTTAGGCTCAACATAAAGACACGTAGCTAAATACAACTCAGTCGTGGCTGCTATCAATCGGCTTCAATCATCATCAGGCAAACGTTATCATGAAAGAAATCCAACCAATAACTGAGAGAGCCAACCATTAAATATGGTTGAAAAAGAATGATGAAACTTGTTTGGAGTGATGATGTGTGGGTATGAGTCAGAAACCAATTTGTCTATACGGCAAGTCAGACCTGCGTGACTCTACAATTCGAATGGTCGGATGATCTCGAAATGGACTTACGATTAAATACTAGTCAATCTATCTAATTGGTGGAGCCTCACAACAGTGTGTGGAGCCGGTGCGCCGTAAAGTCGTCGAGTGGAAGGCCCCGAAACAGTACGCATTCTCTTCTGATGAACCCTGAAACCTACTGGCGTCCGACATGCGGAGTTTTTGATTGACTCTACTTGCACATGCAAGCTGTTTCCGATTCTTTGTTCAACCGTTTCTACCATCCGCTAACTTAATAATAGTTTTCTCTAATATAAGTACATCACCCACATATATATAGTAACAAAAAGATTGAGAGGTGAGTGTTGTGACGCAGCTTATTGGCTCGTAGGCCTTAAAAACTGTCAAATCTAGTTATTGATAAACAGACAAAACAAATACAGACTCACACAGGTAGATTGACAAATACTGAGAAAGACTGATGATACCAGAGATATTGAATAACGTACAGACAGAAAGACTGACTGACCGACTTCTGACCTCCACTAAGCAGATTGACTAACAGATACGCAGCCAAACTGACTGATGCACAGAAGTAAGTGACTGTTGCAACGACAGTGTCGACTAAGGCACAGGCAGGCCGAATGATACACTGGTCGACTGACTGATGCACAAACATTATTGACTAAGGTAGAGACAGACGGATACTCAGACAAATATGGACTGGTACTAAACACAGCTGAGGGACACAGACATACAGACAAACATAGACATTGACACTGTAAGGCGAAATATTGCACAGAGTAAATAAACCTCAACCCTAATCATTTCCACTACCAGCCTCAACCGAGGGTGTATAACGATATAACAATCAGCAGCCTATCCTAATTCCTGACCGCTCTTGTTGTTAACTTCGCATTTATGAATAATTTGTTTTTTAATAACTTAAGTCATTTTGGACATGTGAGTGCATTTATGTATCGAGTGTTGATGCTAATGTGTATACGTGTGTGTGATTATGTATGTTTTTGTGTTTTTTATGTGTTGGCAAGTTTTTGTAAGCTTATTTATGCGTTCATATATGTTCAGGCAGCAGGTGGCGCTGTAAGTTAGATATGGCGTAGGCCACACACTACTGGCCCTAATCTAAGTTTGTCTAAGTTGATGTTATAAATTTCATAAACCTAAATGTATATCTGTACTAGTTTATATGTATGTGTGTATGTATATATATGCATGTATATATGTGTATATATGTATCTATGCATGATATGTTTATGTGTATGTACGTATGCCTTCAATAAGTTTCTGTATTTGGTTATATACCACCTACTGTTGAAGTAGGTGGTTTATCATTATTTATGATTCTCGGAAATCTTATGAGAAGGGGCTGGTTGCTAAGAAAAACTATTGCATCATTGAAATTTATATCACAGTAAAGAGTTATACGTTGAATTTTAGAAAAGATTTATTAATTGAATTTACAGAATATATGTTAAACAGTTTCTTTCTTAACTTTTTTTTTCTTTATTAAACACTTAGTAATGTAATCAAGAGCGCCAAAGATTGCGAGTGTCATGTAAATCTGATAGAGAAATCGTTGATTTTGGAGCAGCTCTCCATGAGTGTTCTTCTTACTAATTTCGAATGAAACATCCAGCTTCCACTCCTCGATAGTATATACTTTATGTCATAAGCTTCATAGGAAGATCGTGCTTTTATGCCATATTTGGGGCAACTGCTGATCACATATATAATGTTTGACACAAAATCGTGATATAATTGACATTTTTGGTCGCTTCTCTTGGTCTTAGCATAATTTTCGAAATCTAACATGGTGAAATGGCTACACGCAGGACCACTGGGAGTCGCAGCGGCGGGGGTTCACGAACTAGCTCAGAAACAGAGCTGTGGTTAGGAGTCCAAGAGCTATGGCTTCTGAAGCTCCAGAAGTTTAGCAATATTTCAAGTTTTAATACGACTAAGTTATAACAGAAAGAGTCGATTTCCTTTGTGAAATTTTCAGTGGAAAAAGCCTCAATAATTAATGGTATTTTGAGAAAAAGCAAAAAAAAAATTTATTAGTTAGATAATTTATTGAGAGTTTAAACACTTTGTCAAGAATTACTGTAATGACTTCTGGTCATTCAGTTAAGAGAATGTCCATAATTTAATAAAACATGTTTATGTACTATTTTCAAAAGCAAATGGTTTCATTATTTCACTGATGTCAATTGTCCCCACAAGTTTGCTCTCAAAACTAAGGATGACCAGGACATTCATGTTTCTTTCCCCTGTGTTGTCGTACTCTTCAAAAAGTTCTTGATGGGCTTTAGTTTGTTGAAAGGTCTCTCAGGAGATGCTACTGTAACTGAAAATATGCGGAATATTTACAATGCAATGCAAATATTTCAAAAAAATGTCATTTAACTTGTACATTTTTATTGTACTTATAAGTCGATGTGACGCCATATCTTCATCGAAGTTTGACGCATAAACTATCTAAAGGTGCCTCAATTCCTCTTGCATGGATCGTCTAGGATTATCTTATAATTTTGCACCTGCATTGTTGAGCTCCTCTTCTGTCATATTTCGATATTGCTACAGAATGAAGAATTAGCTTTGAATTGTATTTGTAACATCAAACCGCATGGCATTTTGACAATTTCCAAATCAGTAACACCTAACGATAAATTCCGTTTGAATCCAGATTTAGGCTTATGAGAATCCTTTTGGACAATCGCCTCTGCATCATCATCATCACCCTCGATGAGGATAAGAGTTATATATATATATATATATATATATATATATATAACTGTCCCTTTTGATGAGACAGGGGACTCAATTTGATTCTCTCGGTGACCACCAGTTTTACTTCATTGAAATTTGTGACCATTTTCTAAATAGACATTCAAGAGTAACTCTAAATGTGAGACCTTAACATTTATCTCTTGCCGAGATGATCTTATTTCTATTTTTGATCGGAATCTCTAGCCATATAGAAAGCATGAGAACCCGTATTCATTACACCATTTATTCCATTAATGGTTTTTAGCGCAATATTGAGAGACAGACTATTTTACTATTCCAGTAAGACGAACTGAAAATGTCCTCACACTTGTCATTCGATCTACTGAACGAGTATTTGACAAAGCGTAGAGTCTAAGAAGTGTGAATGGATTCACCTGCTCCTCCTTGAGAATATCGTGGCACACATATACTGCGTTTTCAACACAACATGTCTAGGAAGAGATTTTCTCTTAGCCAAAAACACATCATCATGTCTTTCAATGGTATATAAATGTTAAGTATGGTACACAGATAGCTATTTTAAGTTAATACTGTTTCAGTTGCGTACATCGACTTTATCACAGCCTGGTAAACTTTCCGCAATATCAGTAACTGTGTTGTTTATTGCTTTCAATATATCGGAGAGCACAAATTTCACATAGACATGTAAGAAGCGAGTACATGTTCTTGGCAAGGTCCAAGAAGACCGAAACTTGCCTAGTGTTCTCGTGAGTCACTGCAAATGCTTACCTCGTTCTGATATATATAGCACTTTTAACACACGTCTATAAAGTAATTTCTTTCAGACAAAAACCACAGCAGCATACTTTCAATGGTCTATATACGTTAAGTAGAGTGCAGAGATGGCTACTTTATGGCGTACTCCTGTAATCAAGCTACTCAGAGATTTGTTTGGTCGGTTGTCCGCTTTGAGGATGGAGTCCTGATGGTCGATTTTCTATGGTGATCGGGTGTCTGCGCTAAGTTCGGTAGGCAAAACACCCCGTGTCGAGCTGTAGTGCGATCGCATCTGTGAACAGTCGTCAGCTAGCAGCCTGTTCGATACAGCTGAACTCCAACCTTTTCATAGGCGCAGGTGTGACTGTGTGGGAAGAAGTTGGCTTCCTAGCCACATGATTCCGGGTTCAGTCCCATTGCGTAGCACCTTGAGCAAGTGTCTTCTGTTATAGCTCCGTGCTCATCAAAGCCTTTTGATAAACGAAAACTGAAAGAAGCCCCCATATATATATGTGTATATGTATGTGTGTATCTGTCTATCTATCCGTCAATCTATCTATTATAAGTGTGTGTATGTCGTTGTGCTTGTGCTTCTCTACGTTGCCTAGCGATTTGGCAAAAGAGACCGATAAAACTGTCACGTTTTAAAATCGAAGTACTGGGGGTCGATTCGCTCGACTACAGTCCTTCAAACTGGTGCCCCAGCGTGGCCATGATCGATTGACTGAAACAATATATGTGTGTATGTATATACACACACACACACACAAACACACACACACACACACACACACACACACACACACACACACACACACACACACACACACACACACACACAGCCACACACTAACTTTTCAT
>NC_142930.1:100726960-100754460 GCF_046866305.1 Octopus bimaculoides | reverse complement strand
ACATCAAATCATTTCTTGATAGCAGTACTGTTTATAATGCCGTGTGTGTGTTTGTGTGTGTAGGTATGTATATATGTGTGTGTATGTATACACACACACACAAATATATATACGTCATAATGGTGGGATATATATTTGTAATATTTGTGAAACACCCAACCATATGTCTTGGGTTCAGTTCCACTTCGAGGCACCTTGGACAATTGTCTTCTATGATAATAGCCCCTGCCGATCAAAGCTTTGTGAGTGGATTTAGTATAGACAGTATATACACACACACACACACACACATGTATATACTTATGTATGTACATGCATACATGTACGTACATACATACATACATACATACATACATACATAGATGATGTTGATAAAAGTTCCAATGAAGAAGCCTTGAATCTATGTTAGAGTCCGGCTCTTTCTCTATGGACAAGAAATACAGAAATGAAGCTGATTGATAACATGCATACATACATGCATACATACCATACTATACCATATCATACTATACGATGCAGCTACAGATGACGAGTCTATGACCTTTTAATTCCCAGCTGTAGGCATTTCATCGATAATCCCGCCAAAACTGATACCCGTGTCAACGAGAAAGAATTCACGCAATTTTCGATCTGCTAGAAAAAGCAATCAAACTTTCATATATATATAAAGAAAGGAGGCAATTGGTTAATGTAGTTCTAGATACACAATGCCTGAATAACCTAACCCTAACCCTAATCTTAATTTACTCTCTCACTACTTCTCAGTATTCCTCATTTTCTTCTCATTTTAACCTCTTTCATATTGTCCTATCTTATTCTGACGGCATTGTGCTTCATGTACTGATATCTCCTTCCCACGAAGAAGTCTTATGGGGTCGCTGAATCACACGGAGAAAACAGTAACCATCTTAAAAGAGTGAAGGACTTTATGAATGGATCAGAGCTCAAAGTCCTTTGAACATAGTTTGCTTGACCAGAGATGGTAGATAGAGAGAGAGGGAAGAGAGAGAGAGAGAGAGAGAGAGAGAGAGAGAGAGAGAGAGAAGGAGAGTGAGAGAAATAGAAAGCCATCAACTTGATGACTTTTTGTATTTCTGTATCTCTTTCATCATAAGTCTGCTCAATCCGGGCTGACTTGGGTCAAAACAACAACAATGGTGTTTCGCTTAGTGTCGACAGAGTAGAGAGAGAAAAAGACTGTGATCAGTTGAATTGGGTTGACAAGACACTTCTAACTAACAAATGTCATGACTTGTTGGAAAGATGTCTTCTCTAATGAAAATCTCTATATTATTTGGTTTCTTATCATGGTGCACAACTTACTTTACTTTTGTCCTTTTTTACTGGAGAAAATACTAGGTCGGATCATAAGTATCCGGACTGTTGTCATAGTAACGAAGCTTAAAGTATGCAGAGTGAAGCCGCTTGGCAAAGATTGACCTTGAACCCTGTTGTGTTTTAACGTTCTAACTCACTTCCGCTGTTTACAGCAGTGCTTGGAAGAAAGGTGTGTAGCGTGTGATCGTCGCATTGACCCTGACAGAGAAAGTTGTCAAGGCGACACCTGCTCAGAGGTCTGCGCAAAGTTGCAGAAATCGAATGGAGAGAAGTGTATGAGCCGTACACAAGTGTACGAGTGGTTCAGGCCTTTCCAAGATGGCAGAAAAATGTCGATATTGATGAACGTTCTGGGAGACCTGCAACCAGCAGAACTGAGGAAAACATCGCAGATGTGCATGCAGCTGTGAAGGGAAATCGTCGAATCACCATCCATGAGTTATCAGAGGATGTGCAGATTAGTTACTGTTCAGTTCAGTCCATTATCACTGAAGATTTGGGAATGAGACGTGTGTCTGCCAAGTTAGTGCCAAAACTGCTTTCAGTTGACCAAAATGACATTCAGGTTTCAGTTGCACAAGATCTTGTGTTCAAAACAATGAAAACTTTTTCAAAACTTTGTGTAGACCTCTGGGCAGCTATCACCGGGCTTTTGACAAAATTTGATGCAGACTCTCTGCTCAACTTTTCCTGTCAGAGTCAATGCGACGATCACACGCTACACACCTTCCTTCCAAGCACTGCTGTAAACAGTGGAAGTGAGCTAGAACGTTAAAACTTAGTGCGCATGCACAACGGAGTTCAAGGTCAATCGGTGCCCAGCGGATTCATTCTGCATACTTCGTTACTGTGGCAACAGTCCAGATACTTATTGATCAGACCACGTAAGATGTGATGGTCATTGTTAGAACACTTTGATCATAGGTCTACTTGATTAGAATTGATAAAGGTTAAACAAGGGCAACATCATCTATTTAAGAGGAGACACAGGCACGGTTGTGCAAATGTAAGATCCGCAATGTAGCCAAGTGATTCTGAGTTAGATCCTACAACGTGGAACATTGGGACAATTGTCTTTTATCGCAGCGTTAGGTTGTCCGATGCTTTGTTAGTAAAACTTGATTAATTGGAACTGTGTGGAAACCCCATTGGCTGGACTCTACGTGTAATTCAAAGGCCGGTCTTGCCACATACAGTCACATTGGTTTTCCTTAGGACTTACATTATGAAAAAAATATGTTCCAATCGAATTGTTGTTGTTGGCACTCCATCGCTTACGACGTTGAGGGTTCCAGTTGATCCGATCGACGGAACAGCCTGCTCGTGAAATTAACGTGCAAGTGGCTGAGCACTCCACAGACACGTGTACCCTTAACGTAGTTCTCGGGGATATTCAGCGTGACACAGTGTGACAAGGCTGACCCTTTGAATTACAGGCACAGCAGAAACAGGAAGTAAGAGTGAGAGAAAGTTGTGGTGAAAGAGTACAGCAAGGTTCGTCACCATCCCCTGTCGGAGCCACGTGGAGCTTTTAGGTGTTTTCGCTCAATAGACGCTCACAGCGCCCGGTCAGGGAATCGAAACCGCGGTCCTATGACCGCGAGTCCGCTGCCCTAACCACTGGGCCATTGCGCCTCCACTCCAATGGAATACACAGTTGCTAATCTGATGAGTAAGCCATTCTGTTGTCGAAGATATAGAAGAAATATAATCGAACCCAAATGAGCTTCGTCGTACACACACACACACACACATTCTAACTCACTCACTCACTCACTCACTCACATGCATGTATATGTATGCATTTGTACCTTTCAGTGATAAACCAGTGCTTTTGGTTAAAAGACTCCTTAGTATTTGTTCTTTCCAAGTTGCCCAAAGATTCCCTTGTAATAACCACAATTGTAAATGCAGTGAACAAGTGGTTGAAGAGATGCAAAGTTGTAACAGTAAGGATATTGTTCACAAAATGATAACATAAAATTTTAAAACTAAAAGCAATTTTGAAATAAGAGGTCACTTTCTACTTTAAAACTTTAAAAAATTTAACAATAAAACGGTAATGAAAATGTCCTCTTAGATATAATTATTTTGAACCTTGGGAATTACTTACAACTGATGGTATATAACATTCCGCAAATGCCTTCCATTTTCAGCTTTATAGAATCAAAACATTTCTAGGTAGTGCTCCATAAAAGCTTGTAAAGTATACGGCTCCTCTGTTCTTGTCAAATACTTTTCTTCGGTTCCGGTAGTGTTTACATAAACTCTTTCTTTAAGATAACCCGAAAGGAAAATAATCGGGAGCAGTCAAATTTGAAATGGAAAGTGACATTTGCTCCATCCAGTACTTTGTTAATAAGGTCTCCTTTGAAATTTTCATCGTGTTTTTCCTTCTTCATATTTTTAAATATTCTATATTGTGCCCTTTAAGAGACTTTTACGGCATGTTTGTATTATAAATTTTTAAAGAGATAGATTTGGGAAGCGAGATAATTGAGAAATCCTATAAACACACTCACCAGTTGTTTGTCTATAGTTCATGGCTCTTTCTCAAAATAATCTACAAAAATATTTTTGTCTAAACCAATCTGTGTTTTGAGAAAGGAAGACAAGTGAACTATTGACAAACAACCTGTGAGCGTGTTTATAGGTTTTATAAATTATGTAACTTCCCAAATATAACAATAACGATTTCAACAAACGGTTCCAGATAAAAATCTGGAAAAGCAAATTCAAAAATTTTAAGTGTTTCTCATCTATGTTTTTACAAAACTTTTTTTCAAACCTCTCATTATATACTTATGATAATGAAGCTCCAAATAAATTTGGAATTGCAATCAGATCGGAATTCTTCTGGCACCAAGGATTTCATTAAAAGAAAACAACTTCTGTTGTTTAAATGTACATGATTCAATAAACTGTCATCCTAAATGTAATAGACCATACACGTTTAATCAACTTTAAGTATCACAGATACGAACTAAAAGGTAAGCCTCCATATGCTCGCTAGATCCACTAGAAATACCAGCCAAATCTCTCACAGGTCACACCCTAGATAAAAGTATACAAAATTACGAGATAGTTAGGGTCGACTTTGTCTTTCAACCTCCCTGAGTTGATCAAATAAAATATCATTTACCTACAGCGGTCGATTTAATCAACTATTCCCTAATCCAAAATGAATGACTTTGTTATATTATATGTTATAACATTATATAGATATTTTTTTTTTGGGGGGGGGGTTGTTTTTTGTTTTTTTGCTAAGGTCGACTTTGCCTTCTATCCTTTCGGAGTCGATAAAATAAGTATTAATTGAGCATTAGGGGTAACTGTAATCGACTAAAGTAGTAAGAACTATTTCAGTATATAGATGTTACATAGGATGTGTGTATGCAATGTATTAAGCGGTTAGGTGAGACTAAATTTTCTCGAAGAATCCCAAAGAATTATTCCTAACTATGCACTTCTTCTCTCTCTCTCTCTCGCTTTCTCGCTTTCTCTCTCTCACTCACTCTAACCCTCTCACTCACTCTTCCTTTCTCCCTTTCTCTCTTCCCCCTCTCTCTCTCTCTCTCTCACACGCACACACACACACACACACACACATACACACACACACACACACATACTCTTTCCTCGAGACATGCACATTTGCCTATATACATATACTCATAAGACTCCATGAAAACAAGGCAGACACGAAAATTCTTTACCCCTCTAATCGCACAAAACTGATCCCATTACGAAAAGTACTTTATTTTTCGTGTCACACCAATTATTAATCGTCACTTCTCCGATTCCATTATTTATTTCAGCTTCCCTTCTTTTAAACTATGAGATCCGTATTTCTTCTTTGGATACTCTTGAAATGATGAACTTCATTCTACAAAGTTCTGATTCATTTTAGAATCAGAACTTTGTAGAGGGATTTAGGATCTTTTGGAGTTCTGCGTGGTCTTGGAGAGATAATTATAGTATGACGGAGTCAATTAAGATTCTAGAGAATCATTTATAACCTGAGGACGACACTGATTACCTACTGAAGTTTCTCAAGACGTGTGTCTAACTATCAGTCAATATTTTTTGTGACGTATAACCAATTTGATTTTAAAATTCATTTAAACCAACCCTAACAAAAAACCTTAACCATGGGATATCTTTCTCGCATATGCTTTATGGAATACAGTCTTAATCTCTTGAGTCTTCCCCAGTAGCTTATAAGCTGCATAGAGGCTATTTTCTTTGTTTAGCTTCGTTGGATTGCCAGAGGTTCTGCGATTAATTTGACACTGGTTGGTGATCATAGCTGGGAGCAATAGTCAAAGTGGCTTTGAACGAGTATCCTCCAGAGGACCATCATGGTTTCCCGGTCTCTTGTTCGAAAAGTTCTAAGAATCCATCCGGTCAGCCGCCTGCATTTCATTGCCAACTTAGCAACATGCACATGAAAGAATGCATCATTACTCATGTAAATGCCCAGGTCTCGCACTGACTGTGTCTCTGGGATTACAATCCCTCCAGGTCCAGTGTATTTAATTGGTATTGCATTTAGTTTTGCATGCTGATAGCACAAGGCTTGAAACTTTTCAGCATTAAACTGCATACTATTCTTTTCAGCCCACTTGTATATTTCATCCAACTCACATTGCAGGTGCATAGCGTCTTCGGGGTTCTGTATCACCTGTGAGTCTTTTGTATCATCTGCATAACTTGTGATCGTGGTTCTCTGTGTGGCTGATGGCATGTGAGAGGGCCATTATGAATAGCAGTGGTCCCAAAACAGTGCCTTGCAGAACACCGCTCACTATTTGCATCTCATTGGCTACTACTAACTGACTTCTATCCTTCAGAAAGTCACGCTGCCATTCTCCTAATTTTCCGACTATGCCGAGATCACGCAGTTTGTGACATATTCCGTGATCAACTTTATCGAAAGCCTTTGCAAAGTCGAGATATATCACTTCCACATTTCAGTGGTTGAGCAGCTGTTTCACAAACCATATTGGGTGTCAGTCGGCAAGTCATTTTCCTCAAGGAAGGTGATTAATTTTCTTCTGATTATTCGTTCCATGACTTTGCTGATGTGCGAGGTCAGAGAGATAGGTCTGTAGTTTTTGGCCTCTGCTCTGCTACTTCCTGAATGATTAGGGCATATTTTACCCACCTTCAGCTTGCTTGGAAGTTTGTCAGTTGCAAGGAAGCTCTGAAAGAGGGACTGCCGTAGTCTCGCTAGGACTCGCTTACATGCTTTTAGAAGGGTTGCTGAGAATCCATCAGGGCCAGTAACTGAATTCGGGTTCATTTCATCTATAGCCTTTATTACATCGTCTTCTTTTATATTGATGTAGTCAATCATCACTGCCTCTGTTTTTATATCTGCAGCGGTAAAAATGTCAGCTGCATTGCTGACTTGCAAGTACCCTAGGGGTGGAGTGAAAACGCTTTTGAATTGTTCATTTAATATTTCACTTATCCTCATTGGGTTTCCTGTGAGTGAACCATCTTTTTCGAGGTGTGGCCCTACCCTGCAGTGCACTGAGGCTGTTTCTTTGGCAAACTTGTAGAAGGCTCTGGGGTTAGATTTTATATTGTATATAGCCCAGGTTTCTTTGTCTGTTCTTTCTTTTTCATGGGAGAGTTGCAGATGTTTTTCAATCTCCAGCAGTTGTATTTTCAGGCGGGATTCTTCACTACTTTCAATTTCTTTGTTTAGGCGATTTGAAATTTTTGTACGCCGTTTCATAAGAATTTTCCTCTTTCTATGGATTTAGTTCTTGTGTACAGTGGCCTTTCACTCCAGGACACATATGTAGCATATGGCTTGCATTACAGGCATGAATTGTTGAAGTTTCATGTTGATGAGAGACATTTAGGTCAGTTTTGTTTGAGGATTTCTCTCTCAATTTGTTTCCAGTTTGCTTTATGGAAGGTCAAGCTGGAAAAATTTTGAGTTTCTTGTAGGCTGCATGTCCATGGTTTCCTTTGGTCCATACATGGTCAGCTCTGCCATGTTGCAATCCGGGAATAGCGTCGGGTCACTTTCACGTTATAGATGATATCCATACTATTTGTGAAGCAGAGATCCAGTACGTTTCCTGCCCTGGTTGGTTACAGTACTGTTTGTTCAATATACAAAGTTTGATGAGGTTCAGGAGGGACTTCTCTCTCTCTCTATCTCTCTCTCTCTCTCTCTCTCTCTATATATATATATATATATAGAGAGAGAGAGAGAGAGAGAGAGAGAGAGGCCATAAGCGAACAGGTTTAGGGTCTAAAGAAACGCTGTAAAACTAAGCGCTTTATGAACGTGAAATCCGAGGTAACCCCATAGACCGGCCATATTTATCTCTATCTATATACTCTACTGCTCTATAACTTAGAGTGAGATTCTTTTTCGGATTTAGGATTTACTGACGATATATATATATATATGTATGCATGTACATTTATGTCGTGTGTGTGTGTGTGTGTGTGTGTGTGTGTGTGTGTGTGTGTGTGTGTGTGTGTGTGTGTGTGTGTGTGTCTGTGTGTGTGTGTCGAACAAAATGCCCTCGCACCATTTCTTCTGAGTTCAAATTCTGCTAAGGTTGACTTTGCCTTTTATCCTTTCGGAGTCGATGTGTTTGTTAATCTTTTGGGTCTATGTGATCGTATAACTGCCTCCCACTAAAATTGCCAATCTTGAACCAAAATATGAAACAAAAATATTACTACTCGGAAAGACGAGCGGACAATGATAAAGACTATCGACACCAAGAAAGACTTGTGGAGGCTGCTGACTTACAATACTCGCCTTTGTAACATGTTGTAACAGATACCAATGAGAATGCCAGCCCCATGATTGGCCGAGAGTGGGGAGTCGAAAAATCAATCAAACCCAGTTAACACGGAAATGACTTTGGACACGAATATGGCTATCCATTCGAACAGCGAACGTAGTGCAAACAACTTTCGATGCAATCTTTCCTGTAGGACCTTTGCAACCGAGAGAGGCTTGAAGATACATCAGGAAAAAGACTTGTAAGAAGAGGACAGAGCAGTAAAACACGTGGCAAATCATACCCGGACTCAAACCGGATTGACAAATGCTACAGCAAAGACCTCTTCCCGACAGGAAACTACAGGTTGTGAAACTGGTACATCAAGTAGTACTCGGAGGAAACCGAGGGTTCTATGACCTGCTGCTAATGAGAAAGGAAAATATAAAGAGTTTGAAAACAAGGTATGTCGATCTCTTCATAAAATGACAGGCTCTACAGTGGAGAAACTGGGTAAGTTAACAAGCTCAATATATGATACAGGAAAGGAGCTATTTGGAATGAAAGATAGTATCCGATTAACGAAAGGAGAGTGTGGGTCAAGCGGGAGAATCAGGAAAATGAAACAGTTGAGGAAGGAAAAGACCAGCCTAAGAAAGCGATGGAAATGTGCTGCGGAAGACGAAAAGCCTGGCCTCGCGCTGCTGTACGACGATTTGAAAAGGAAATGCCGTTATGTGCAACGACATATCCGCCGATATGAGCGACGAAAGGTAAGTAAAAGGACTCGGGGTCATTTTCTGAAGGACCTGTACGGAGTTACTAAGAAGCTGTTCACTGAACCGAAGATTGGTACTTTATCGTGAACGAAAGAAGAATGGGACGCTCATATCAAAGAAACCTACAGCGATCTGTATCGTAACCAGCCACTGCCACATTTAAATGGGCTATAGCATCTCTTAGAACCTGATATCGAATTTCAAATTGGGGACACCAGGAAGAAAGAGGTGAATGATTTCGTGAGAAAAGCTAGAGCGAAGAGGAAGTGATGGCGTCTCGTATAAAGTATACAAATGTTGCAATCGTCTGTGAAAGAAGCTCTTTGTTCTACTCTGACAGCTGTGACGCGAAGAGACTCTAGTAGAGGATTGGTGTAAGGCAGAAGGCATATACCTGCCGAAGGAGGTCAATGCAGAGACTACGAAACAGTTTAGGCTGATATCCTTATTGAATGTGGAAGGCAAGATCTTTATGAGAATTCTCTCGAGAAGAACAGTGACGTATTTACAGAGCAATGGATACGTTGATGAATCTGTTCAAAAGGCCGGAATCCCTGAGATCCTTGGATGCATTGAACATTGTTTTCCGATTTGGAAAGCGATCCAGGATGCCAAGCAGAAAAAGAGAAGTCTAAAGGTGGTATGGCTTGACCTAGCTAATGCATATGGCTCAGTGCCACACGAATTACTGATAAGAGCCATGGACCACTTCCACATTCCAGACACAGTAACCAAAATAATGAGGATATATTATGACAGTTTCGAGATGAGGTTTACAGCTGGTGATTTTACAACAGATTGGCACCGATTGGAGATTGGCAATGCTGCTGGCTGCACAATATCTGTCATGTGGTTTATCTTAATACCGTTCCCTTTAACTGCCCTCTTTGTCCTCTTAACAACTTTCTGTGCTCCACTCCCAATTTGTTCTCACTCAGCAATTTCCTTCTTCAATCAATTCTTCACTATATTATCCAATGTTTCATATGAATACTGAAACTCAGATATTCTTTGACTTGGATTTTCACATTGATACCAGCCGATAACTTACCCGTGTGTAAATTGTTCGATATCTTTTTCCCAATTGTTTTCATAGTTGTAAATCCAAAAACACAATTAAGTTCATGTATGTACCTGCAAAAAAGGGAAATATATCTAATTAGAGAAAGAAAACGAAAAATCAAATGTTGAACTGTGTGCGTACATGCGCGTGCATGCGCGCGTATGCGTGTATGGTTAAACATTTTCTATAGGTCACTTTATGTGTGTGTTTGTGTGTGCACGCGTGCGTATACAGATTTATTTGTATGCAAACACACATGAACATGTATATATGTGAAGGGGCCCTTTCTTTCTTTGAGGGCAGTCTTCTTCTTCTTCTTGTGTGTGTTTTGTTATTCTGCTTATCAATTATCGATATAGGGTGAAGTGAGGTAATTGACACAAACACAAGATGTTGATATCTATATAACATCATCAGTTTCCAGTGTCAAAATTATTTTTTTTAGTAGAATGTTGTTATACGTCTATCACTGTTATGTATGCACTATGTATGCCTGCGCAAGTGCATGTGTTTATGTATGTATGTATGTATGTATGTATGCATGTATGCATGTATGTATGTATGTATGTATGTATTAGGAAAGCATCTAAAGGCAGCAAGCTGGCAGAAACGTTAGCACGCCGGGCAAAATGCTTAACGCGTCTGCCGTTACGTTCTGAGTTCAAATTCCGCCGAGGTCGACTTTGCCTTTCATCTTTTTGGGGTCGATTAAATAAGTACCAGTTACGCACTGGGGTCGATATAATCGACTTAATCCGTTTGTCTGTCCTTGTGTGTCCTCTTTGTGTGTAGCTCCTTATGGGTAGTAAAGAAATAAGGAAAGCATCTGAGAAGATGTAGGTGTGTGTGTGTGAATGTGTGTGTGTGAATGTGTGTGTGTGAATGTGTGTGCTTAATTGTACATATGTATGCATTTATATATTTATGTGTCATTTAATGGTAACAGATATCAAGTATAAAGAATGAGGATAAGAGTCGCCGGAACTGGAATTGCCCATAAGACAAAATGATATTTCGGAAATATAGAGAACATATTCCAGTATATTATTGCATATATTCTAGATTAAGCTATTATTATGCTATACATGCACACATATGCATTTATATATATTATAGTATGGCAGTCACTATGTGGTAGCAGCGTGTGGTAGAGTGTGAAGCAGGAAACGTATTTAAAATCAACAAATTCTTTAACTCCGTTCACTCGACTTTACTCAAACAAACGTTAATAGGACGAGTGACGTCGTATTTCTGGTGCTTTTAATTCACTGAAACATCCTGTACATCATTACCTCTCCCGCCATCGTGACTACTACTTTCACTATCTTTACTGTCGCTATTGCTACCATCTCTAGCATGCGCATCAACCCCCATCATGAGGAAAAGGCTAAAAGAAGGGAAAATTCTTAGGTGTTCGACTAAGTTCACTTTCGAACATCATCGGTTTCCACGGATTTTGAATTTTACCCTGAAGAAGGGAAAAGTTGAGGAAGAGATTATTATGATGAGAGGAGAGAGATGGCGGGGGATGATGTCAAGTTCATGGTATAATGAAGAGGCTAATAGTTTATGTAAGTATAGCAAATGAGAAGGGGTGTTGTAATCTGAGAGCCTGATGTTGATTTTAGCGGGATAGATAGTAGAGATTATGATACAAGACAAGGAATGACGGCATGGCGGCGGACGTACTATATTTACATTTTGTGTTTAGTGAACGAGCTGATTAGGTGCAGATTCGTGGGTGTTTAGTGTAGTTGATCAATAGCCAAATGGCAAGGTGTAATATAACGGTTGTGTATCTCTATGCTTGTGTACATGTGTGCTTTTTATCTGCTGTATTTGCGTAAGTATCTGTGTATTGTGTGTATGTTCATGTGTGTTTGTGCGTGTGCTCGTGTGCCTTTATGTGTGCATGGATTTTGTAAATGCGTGTGTTTGTGTATGTGTGTATGAATCTGCGTTTTGAGTTTCTGTGTGCGTGGGTGAATGAATTTATGTATTTGTGCGCACGCATGTGTGTGTGTGTGTATATGTGTGTGTGTGTGTGAGTATATGTGTGTGTGTGTGTGTCTGTGTGTGTGTGTAGCTGTCTCTAAATATTTGTATATGCCTATGTATCTTTGAATGTGTGTCTGTCTGCCATTTTGTACCTGGTCTCTCTGTCATTATGGATGTGTGTCTGTCTGTTGCTATGTATATGTGTTTGTCTCTTATTATGTATATGTGTCTAATTGTAAATGCTTGTCTGTCTGTCTGTCAGTCTGTCTGTCTGTGTGTATGTCTGTATGCGTGTGTACCTGTGCACTCGGAGTTCTTGCAATGGGAAGGTAAAGACGCAGACGGAAGGATCAAGAATCTGTCAACATCGTAAGAAACGGCAAATGATGTTTCTGTAGCGGGGGGGGGGGTAAGTATAAGTTGTATATTTGCATGTATATCTTGGTGTATGTGTAATAGAGAGTATATATTACATATATATACGTACGTGTGTGTGTGTGAACACAAAGTACTTGAAAGGATGGAAAGACAATTAAGGATTAAGTTTATTTAAACATCTACCTTCACCAATATCAACATCAACCGCTGTTGCACCCTCAGGTACTCATCAACCCCTCGACAAATCAATAACGATAAGAAAATGGTGTATTTGATGACCCTGTGACCTCTCTTTCTATCACATTCCATAGCCTACCGTTTCACTGAACTCAAGTTCAAATACTTCGTCCTTTGTGACCCGCTGGAGGTCAGACACACCTATTATTGATTTTCATTAAGCTGTTTTCTTTGCCTCGCTCTTTTTATTTGAGAATCCTTGTGTGTACAGGAGATAGAGTAATGCGCGTTTCTCTCTCTCCTGTCTCTCTTCTCTGTTTTCTGAAGAGTACTTTGATTAGTTTCTTCTCACACACACACACACACACACACACACACACACACCCTGCTTTCATTTGATATTCTTTCTATCTTTCTTCCTATCCCTTTCTCTTTCTCTCTCTCACTCCTTCTCGCACATACACACACACACACACACACACACACACACACACAATCGCACACACATACGCACATGCACAGGCACGCACACGCACGCATATATGTATATATATATATATATATATATATATATACTTTCAGTGCATAGTACTTTGAAGTCGCTTTGCATTCTCTCTGCCCATGCCAGCAGGTGTATAGGCGTTGAAAGTGATCAACTGAAATACTTGGGCACTTGGCCAAGTTATTTTACAAACCTAATGTTGCCTTTACCACTTCCTGGTCAACAGATTTTACCGATGACTGAAAGCGGGATTTGAAATTTGAATGCAGGCAGCCAACACCGGTACAGCGTGATATCACATCCAATTCTGCAATACTTTGCCAATCCACCGCCCAAGCACTCCATTTATTATAATGTCACTTTATCGACTACGAAAGGACGAAAGGCAAAATTAACTTAGGCAGAATTTCAACCCAGAGTGCATGAACAAATACCGAATCTGATATTTCTATATCCATAATAAATTAGGCATATATATATTCTTTTGGGCTATCTGGAATTTCTGCCATTGTGCTTTCTTTGGAACGAGCTGGTGCTCATGTTTTATTAGCAT
The DNA here is from genome assembly GCF_046866305.1 of Octopus bimaculoides. Classification (NCBI taxonomy): domain Eukaryota; kingdom Metazoa; phylum Mollusca; class Cephalopoda; order Octopoda; family Octopodidae; genus Octopus; species Octopus bimaculoides. The sequence continues at coordinate 100,740,911 of NC_142930.1, read as the reverse complement.
CAAATATTTCAAGATATTTTGGCTTTAGATGTTGACGCATGTACTAATGTTGAAGTATCTGTAGATGACGTCATCATTTTTGAAACTCACCTTATCGCTCGCAAATTGGCAGAGTCGCTAGAGTCTCATGGTATTTGTTCTGACTCTGAGTTCAAATTCTGCTGAGGTCAGCCTTACCTTTCATCTTTTCGGCTCTTTGCGTTCTGAGTTCAAATCCTGCCGAGGCTAACTTGATTGGTAGACATTAGCTGTCGCCCGGTTTAACACCACTACTTGGTACCTTCAGTAAATTTAACGAAGTTCTCTCTTGCAAATTTTCGGGACAGGTCTCCAATTTCAGGATACCTTTCTTATTCTCTCCAACCAGACTCGGAAGCCCTGTGAAAAGTAATGAGCATTGTCCACTTTCCTGACTAAAAAAAATACAGAAAATTATTTTAACAGAAGTAGTAATTCTCTATCAAATACAAGTAGTGTGCGGCTTCTAATGACTAGAGTATTCTCGGTTGCTGACTTACTTTAAACATTTGTACAAAATCTTTGACGGAACATCATGTAATTCAGAAGATAAATGGTTAACATGAACGATAATAACGTCATGGTGTTTCTTGGTTCTTATAAAGGAAGAGCTACTTAGACTTTTACAAATGATATTCAAATTGAGTATTGTCAAACAATTATTCCCATTCCTATCCCCAATCTTATGTCAATATATAAATTTTAGAATCAGTTATGTGTAATTAAGCCATTAAATATTTTATTAACCTTTATGGTAATAGTTTATTGCTAAAAATAGGTGTTACAAACTATTAATACGATTAATGAGTGAATAAGGATTGTTTCTATATTATTTTAACAAACGAATATGCAGCTGAGTAAAATAAATTAGATAAATAGATTTACAAACACATTGACAAATACGTACGTACGTATGTACGTGTGTGTGTGTGTGTGTGTGTGTGTGTGTGTGTGTGTGTGTGTGCGTGCATGCGTGCGTGCGTGCGTGCGTGCGTGCGTGCGTGCGTGCGTGCCTGTGCGTGAGAGTTTCTTTGCGATGGACCGGTGATAAAATCTCCCTCGATATTATTATTATGTTGTAAACAATGGTTCCACTTGGTTGCACCGCTTTCATATAAATATGTTCCCTTGTGCTAATAAGAAAAAGAATCATATTTACTTTCTAAGAAGCACCGAAGAGTAAAATGTAAACACTTGGTGATGGACTGATCAGGCGACCTGGTATTGATTCCAATGTTTACTAATCAACTTCTGGTACTTTGATAACATATTACAGGGAGAGGGGGATCCAGGATTTTTTTTGGGGGGGTGCCCAAAAGTTTCGAAAAATAGCAGTACATATTGTAAAGCTGAGTATGTGTGTGTGTGTGTGTGTGTGTGTGCGTGTGTTGCATCTATAGAAATCCACACCTTACAAGATAGCAATTTGGGAGTCGCACCAATGGATTCCTCATGGTCGAAAATGCACGGAATCGGCCATTTATTATTTTTTTTCTTCTTCCTTCCTAGCAGGTGAATTTTTGCATTAAAAATAATTTTAAACCATAACAATTTTCAAGTTGGAGCATGAGTTAAGTCCCTTTCTAGCGACAGTGTAAAGAGAGACAGAGAGAGAGAAAGAAAGACAATAGATTTTTAAAACTTCGTCTTTTTAGTGAGTGATACACACTATAAACGATATTCTCCGTTTCTCCACTACTAATTTCCAAATTTGCTGAATTCGTTGCTCTACTCATAGCGAGTAGACACAATCCTTCGCAAACGATCAGCTATTATTTTGTAAACAATGTTACGAAACTGTTCATGCTTTCGAAAGGATAGATCTGACTCTCACATCTCTGCGGGAGAAGATAGTCCTCTCTATTCCTCTTACAAAATTTAGGTCCGGGTACCAAATTTGCCTCAATTGATGGTATTACTCAGGTAATCTTAACTTCATCCCGTGCGAAGCCGGGCTATAGTGCTAGTACTATATAAAGTGGAGATCGCAATTCGTAACAAATGGACACATTTTTATGTATTCTAACTTTGTTGTAGCAGACCATAAGCATATGAAACAGTATTGCTATGAAACTGCTGGAAATAAAATAACAATGTGTTATATTTGCAACAGTACAGTGAGTGTTGATTGACCTATGGAAAATAGAGGCAAACTACACTTGTGTATCATAATTTAATAAGATTGTCACTTTATAATCCAAGTTGATGAAAACAACAAAACCATCATTAAAGTTCAAGCCTGTATTTTCAAAATTTAAGTCTTCTTAAACCCTTTGTTTGTGTGTGTGTGTGTGTGTGTGTGTGTGTGTGTGTGTGTGTGTGTGTGTATGTGTGTGTGTGTGTGTGTGTGTGTGTGTGTGTGTGTGTGTGTGTGTGTGTGTGTGTGTCCGCTCGGCTAGAAAGGGTGTTGCCCGAGTAACTAGGGCAACACCCCTGCGTCCGCCACTGTACTATAAAAAAAGAGTGGACGTAACACATTCTAATTTCTCTTTTCCTATCAACCTGTCCCCTAGGAAATTATTATTTATGGCAGTAGATAAGTAAACTGAGTCACTGACGGCTTTCAAACCACTTTGATTATATCAGTAATTTTCGGGGGAAAGGCATAAAAGTCACATTTTTCTATTTACTCTCTATTAAAATGTTCGTATTTCATGTCTATATAAGAATCATCATCATTTATTTATTTATTTATTTATTTCAGGTCATACAATGCTGTGAATCCCGTGGACAGTTAAATATCCAACTACGTCGATTCCAGAACAAACGGGGTCTGACATTTAAAGGTCACTGCTGTGATGACCAGGTTTCGTGGCCATCTCTAAATAGGCATAATTGCACTGAGTCGTGTGACTACGTGCTACGGCTACTGATTTCAGGCCTTGGTCGGTAAGTGTACATTTTCATTTCGAAATAGTTAAAGGGAAAGTCCACGGAAGGGAAGAAAGATAACAACCCGATAGCAATGCCATTTGCCTTATTGTTTTAACGTGGACTGGACTGTTACACACACTGGAAGGGGTGAGGGCGATTGGGCGCAGCTGTTTGAATGCTGACCATTTGGCACAGGGATCTCACATTCAGCCTGTTTTTTTTTTGGTGGGGGGGTGACAATACCCTTTAAGGTTTAAGGCGCACGCGCAGACATTTATACACTAATAGATCGAAAGAGTATGAGAGAAAGAAGAGAATGACATTACAATTGATTAATTGAACATGATTGACAGATAGTTTTCCTCTCCTCGTACTCCATAAAGAGCAATATGCTTACATACATAAACAGGCAGAGGTGGGGAGAAAACAACTGAAGCATTAAAACGTCTGATGTCAAATAAGTCAGCGTCGAATCAGCGATACCAAAACGGCTGTTGTACAACGTGTCATACCCATACCCTGCACAAACGCCAGACGTTGGACACATCATGTAATCAAACCAAGAAACAAGACAGTTGAGCTGGACATTCCGAAACTTAGCCGGTACCAATTCCCCTTGATAATTTAATAAACTGAGGCCATGTAGTATAAGGAATCATTTCCAGAAACTCAACGAAACATCTAGCAGCAGATTTAAACATATATATACTATGTGCAATTTGTTCAAAATCTAATGTACTCGAATATCTCACCTACGTACCAGAAACTCCTTCAACCAGGCAACCAAATTTGTATGTAGGAAACTATAGAGAACTGCCGTACTAAATGAATGTTATGCTGTTTTTGTTTGTTTATTTAGAACAATTTAATATAGACACAAGGCCTGACATTTGGTAGGAGAGGGTCAGTTGATACTTTCGGTCTCAGTACGTAACTGGTATTTTATTTTTCGATCCCGAAATGATGAAAACAAAGTTAATCTCAGTGCGATTTGAACTTAGAACGTAAAGAGCTGAATGAAGTACTGCAAGACCCCTTCTGACGCTCCAATGAATTTGCCAGCTCTCCGCCTTTTTGAGGCGGGGACAGCACAATGCTATCGGGCAGTTTCTTTCGGATGTTATGCTCGTATCCACTCCCACTCCCCGTAGGTGTACGTCATTCGGCAGCTGCCATTCCTAAACATCAGGCTTGGTAACCACTGTCAGTCTTCAGTCAACTATATCGACCCCAATACTCATCTGATAATTATACGGATCGACATTACTTCCTTAGGTAAACAGTTATGAAGAAAGAGAAAAATCAACATAAATATCTGCGCTTTTCTAAAAGAAAAAACTATGCGGGATTTGTTTAGTTCTTGTTTCCTTATAAATACTGAGATTAGGTAGAATAATGAGAACGCAGAGGGTCGAAAAGTCAAAGTACCAAGCAACTAACTGAAATATCTACCGTGTGTACTTTACCACCGACGCTGTGTTGTCTCTGTGACTAAGACACAGTCCAACTTACTTTCAATAACTATAGCAGATAGTCTGTAATATTCCCTGCTGTGAGCAACCTACAGTATTAAAAACAATTCTGAATGCTTCATTAACTTGTAGTGCTAATTTCAATCCCTACTGTAAGTCTGAAGTTGGCAATGGAGGGAAATAATTCAAGTGTATTTCTCTATTGAGTCTATACACGATGAATGTATAATTACTGATCTAACTAACATCTACCTGGAAAAGTACCAAATTATGCACTGAAGCGTAATCAACTGATTCTTGATTTTTTCTGCTATTGGTATTTATTTGTCGACTTTTTTAGAATTGAAGCATAAAATCTCCCCCTTACAATGCAAGATTTAACCTAAAAACAATGACTAACAAGAATACACAGAGAGCGCAAACCTCCGCCAATGTTTCTTTGTTTTGGAACTACGGCCACAACACAGAGGGGACACTACAGAGACAGACACAACACCACGGTGGGGACAAAAACATAAAACGAATGAAAATGAGATGTTATATAAAAATGAGAAATGAAATGGCTGCATGGCCCCCACTCCCATGCAATATCATTTGAACGTTTATATAAACTATTTACAATCACTCTTCCACCACTCTGAACAGTCTCTCCCCTTGCGTTTCTAAATTTTCTTCCTCCACTGGAACAACCGGTGTCTTCACCAATGTCTGTTCCTTATGCAACTCCTCCTTGAACACTTCAAGTTCCTTTTCACTTATTTTATCCACCACCATTTAGTCTTCCTTTCTTCTGGTCTCCTCCTTTTCCATCTCTTCTTTCTTCTTTTTCTGCTGCTCTGGCGGAGAGCTCACTCTCCCACTTCTCTTTCTTTTTTTAAACACCGTGAACCCCTACTCCGTTGCTTTCTCCTTTATCTCGACCGGTACCACCTGGTCTGTGCTCTCCTGCCCCTCCGTCTTCTCTATCTGTTGTTCCCTCTGGGGGCGCCTTGCCTTCATGTGGCCCTTTCCCCCACATGTATAACATATAGGCGGCTTGCCCTCCACCACTACTCTCAATCTTACGTCATCAGGCAGCACTATATCTTCGACATTTCTGTTTAAGTCTCCCACTGTTGCTTGAACGGTTAACTCTATTCCATATCCCCAGTAGTTAACTCTTTGGGTTCTTGTGGCCTTCAGTATCTTGGCCTCCTCATTCATGTCATACATTATGGCAGTCATCAGCCATGCTTCTTTCAGCTCTGGGAGCACTTTGCCAACTCGCACCCTGACCACACGTTTGCCACAGTACGATGGCAAAAGTACCCATTCTTCCAATCTTATTGCCTCCGTGGAGTGCTTAATTGCTTCCTCCTCTGATACAAAACGCACTTCCATAGTAGCGTACTTTCTCCCTCTTGTTATAAATGTGGTTAGTCTTTTTATATTCTTCAAACATTCTTCAATAGCCTCTATTGTCGCTATTTCTATTTTCCTTGTTGCTATCTTCATTGTCTTATATATCACCATTTTTTTCATTACATTGGTTGTTAATTCCACAGGCGGCGTTAATTTCAGTGTATTTCCGTCTCTTTCCAGCAACTTCTCGCATTCCTTCATTTTTCGAGGTTCAACCTTTATTTCTCGTACTTCCAGCATTTCCACATCTATCCCTTTTCCAGTTGCAGCCGCATAACTGTGGCCACCTGCTGGTGTTTTCTCCATTTTCCCCCACAATGGGAAAAAGCAACAATTTAAAATAACACTAGCAACAATTTGAACAATAACAATCAATCAAACAAATATTTAACACTATTACTTACGTTTTACATGACAAAAACAACTCAAACCGCTTGTGACACAAACCTCCGCCGAGGCAACAGCAACGGCTTCGCGACGATTAGCCGGAGATGATTTTTAAAATACGAATATCTGAAATGAACTCGACTGCCCTCACAAACGAGAATACTAAAAATAAACTTGACCGCTCTCAAAAATTAAGTTTTAAAAAAAAAACGGAAAATAATCCAGAATTCTTGTAAGACGGCGAGCTTGCAGAAGCGTTAGCAAGCCGGGCGAACTGCTTAGCAGTGCCCTGCTGTGTTGCTCTGTGAAAACTGTGTGAATTACTGTAAGTTGTCTCTGTGAATAAATGTGATTTTTGTGGAATTTATTGTTGTAACGTTTCGTGCGAGTCGCTGCATCCCCCCCCCCCAGCTATGGCAAGTGGTAGTGTCTCCAGTATGGAGAGCTACGCCAGGGCCGCTGCGGCAAAGAAACCAGTGCCGCTGGAAACCAAGTTGATCGAGCTCGATATGGAGGAGGTGAGCAGAAGCAGGAATTTGATAGAGGTAGAGGGAGACTCATACAAATTGTGTGTCCCCCCCCCCACAAAAAAAAGAGACCAAGGAAGACAAAATACTGAGGACAGTTGTGTATCGTACACAGGCTGTTGAGACCAATAAAATTGAAATGGTGACGGAAGAGGAAATTGAGGAGTGCCTGGGTGAAATTGTGAATGAAGCCACCTACATCGGCAGAGGAAGAAGGTTCGGTACGGTGGAGGTGAGGTTTGCCACCATAGAAGAGGCAACCAAGCATGCGACCACCATTTAAAAAAACACAAAAATAGCATTACTACCAAGTTATAGAGGAAGAAGAAGTGTGAGTATAATAATTCTGAGAGTGCCACCAGAAATTAAACCGGAGTGGTTGGTTGCAACAGTTCTGGCTGCAACCAAGGAGGATCCAGAATTGGGACCAGAGGCGGAAACAAAAGTGCGCAACTGGTGGGGATTTGGATTCGAATTTCGCTACATACGAGGACATAGAAAAAAATTCCCTACCAGATTGAAGTGGAAGACGAGAGGACATTAAATGTCGTAGTTGAAGGAAGAAAGCCAAACTGTTACATATGTGGGGAGAGAGGCCATATGAAAACCAAATGCCCCCTATATGAGTTCTAATCAAAATCACTAATACACATTAGCAGGACGTTGTCAACGACACAGGGGAGCTACTATAGTTAATTTATCATTTTATTCAACACCTCACACAACAGTGTTCAGGAAGACTGTCACTATCTACGCACTCAGTTGAAAAAAACCAATCACCTTTCTCTCCCTCTCTCTCACACACACACTCACACACACACTCACACATACACACACCACTCCACAACGTAGAATCATCTGATCAGTCAAAAGTTTCATAACACTAGTCCCTATTCTCACTGGGGTAAAAGCAATTATTCGTTTTCGATTGGTGTCGATATAATTGAATGTATGGTCGTGTTGTAAGTGTTTCCACCATGGTCTTAGGCCTACAGGAAGAACCACATTCATCCCTACAAGCTAACAAAACACTGAACAATTATTCCTCTTAGTAAATCTCAATTTTCAACTTAATGAAGTACTGTGTTGCCAGTTATTCGTATTAGCTAGATATAGCATAATGCCGGTTTCAGAACTTGTTCCTACACTTTGTACATGGTGGCGTTCAACTGTACCCATTCTGTAGCCAAAATTTGAATATATTCAGTTAACTTGCGTTACTAAAAAACAAACACGGAGTTATCACAAAATTCCTTTTGTATTTTGTTAAGAATGTTGTGATATTAACCTTGTCCCAAATTTTCTAAAATCAGTGTTGTTAGAATAAAGGCCTATTCTAATCTTAACTATAATCATAACCCTGAGACACGTTCTGTTTGGTCGACTTTACACTTTCCTGTGAATAGCGTCATCATTTTTAATCTTAAAATTACAAATGAAAGTACTTGCTAATCAGCCGTCGAGATGGCTTCAATTTGTTTTTGCATTTTTGTAGCTTTTTCTTTTTTTTTCTCTTATAGATTAACAAGTGTGTCCTTTCAAAATATGCTAGCGAGTATTTTCCGGAAATCTTTATTTATACTTCTGTATATTTCCCTTTTTCTCAATCATTTTTTTTTCCATCTTTATTTCTTTAACTATACTTTGCATACATGATCTCCAACACGCACACAAACGCAAACACGCACATTAGTTGAGTTTGTAGAAGCTTGTCGAGAATTACCACAGGTGTTTTCACAACACCAGTATAACATTACGTGGTACTACGGTAGCGCTAGTAAATGTTTTTGTTTTTTCTTCTAAACTTATAACTGGGACGGCTTGAGTGTTGATACCTATTACGTCCATCTTACGTTCTGCTTTTTCAATCCCACAGGAGTTGATTTCATCATCATCATCATCATCATCATCATCATTATTATTATTATTATTATTATTATCATCATCATCATCATCATCATCATCATCATCATCATCATCATTATTATTATTATTATTATTATTATTATTATTATCATTATTATTATTATTATTATTATTATTATTATTATTAAAGGTAGCGAGCTGGCAGAATCGTTAGCACGCCGGACGAAATGCTTAGCGGTATTTCGTCTGTCGTTACGTTCTGAGTACAAATACCACCGAGGTTGACTTTGCCTTTCATCTATTCGGGGATCGATAAATTAAGTACCAGTGAAACACTGATGTAATCTACACATCACCTACCCCAAATTTCAGGCCTTGTGCTTATAGTAGAAACGATTATTATTGTTATTTTTATTATTCAGTAGTCTTATTTTTATCAGTGTGCCTTGGGTATGTACTGTGGTTTGTTGTGATGCTTTTATGGTTACTGTATTGAAAGTGTTTTACGTAAGATGTATGCACTGTCTAGTAGTGCTATTTTCTGTATGTTATATATACTTGTTAGTCCTGATGTTTTTGTTATTTATTTGTCTGAACATTTTTTATCATACCTAATGCGACTTCTATGATATGAATTGTTTCTGCTTTTAGACTCCACGTTCGAGTTACCCCTATTTCCATGTCTTTGGATTTTGAAAGTTTCTCCATTTCTTTTAGAGAAACGTTGTCATCTTTTGGTATTGATACATCGATTAGAAAGCATTTTTTTTTCTTGATTATCTCTGACAACTATAGCCGGCCTATTGGCCTTAATTTCTCTATCTGTGTGTATTGGCATATCCCAGAGTATGGTTGCTTTCTCATTTTCTGTGACCTTTTCTGGCGTGAGCCTATACCATCTTTTTGCTGTTGCTATTCCATAGTGTTGGCATAGCTTCCAGTGTATATAGATCTCAACTTTGTCGTGTCTGTGAATATATTCCTTCTTAGCCAGGACTGGGCAGCCAGAGACAATACGGCTTATTAATTCTTGTCCATCTCCACGTATTCTGCAGTTACTTGTTGCATTTCTTTTCATTATATGTTTTTCATAATTTCTGGTGGGGTGGCTTTGGTCTTGTGCTGCAATTAAGAATCCTTCAGTCTCTGCTTTGAGTCTTGGGCTTCTCAGCCATTGTTAGGATTTTGCTTTGTCTATTTCTTTTGCGTTTAGTTTAACCCAGTATTTGCTATGAATGGGTTTTTCTTGCCATCGTTTTATCATGATCCGTTGCTGTTCCAGTTTTAGTTTGGATTTCAGTTATTTTACAGCTTTTGTTGTTTCTTCTTTTCCTTCATAGTTGGTGGGTACTGTGACTTCTTTTTCGTATTTGTCAGGTCCCTTAAAGACTAGAAACAGTTTTTTTTGTTTTGTTCGTGTTTTGTGGCTATTTGTATTAGTTTCCCTTGCTTCTAGAGTAGGTATTTTTCTAGTCCTATGGTGGTTATATTGGAATAGCTTTCTAGCTGTATAAGGCCTCTACACCTTCCGTATGTTGCATATATAACCCTTCTATGTCAGATTTTGGGTGGTGCATCCTAAATCATGTCATTATTTTTCTTGTTTTCCTGTCTATTTTGATTAGTTCATTTAGAGTCCAGTTAAGGATATTGTAATTGTAACTTATAACTGGGACGGCTTGAGTGTTGATACCTATTATCTTGTTTTTTGCATCAAGTTTTGTACTCAGAATCGGCAGTGCAAATGTACAATTTCCAGAAATCTCTGGTCTGACTGTGCTAGCGGGTGGGGGGAGTATTGTCAGTTCAAGATAACTCTACAGATATCGGAGTGCCGTCATCCGGTCCTGCCCGAGACGCGTGAAAAGCGATGAAAACGTTCTGCATGCACTCCCCTTGTGCCCGAGTATTGCTGACTTGTGGATTTATGTCGAACCTCTATTGTCGCGTGCAAGATGGATCCAGCTAAATCTCCCACTGCCTTCCTGTGACGAGGAAGGACAGGCAGCGTTTATCTACCAAGTAGCCTTGACGAAGAAAGTTAAGTGGTGGACCAGACTGAAAGAACTGAAGTCGATTACCTTCCTCTTTAGTCAAGCCTTCATCAGCTTTTTCATGTTTCACTTGCAAAGGATGAGAGTGGAGAGCGAAATTCTGTCTTCCAACAAATTTGTTGAAAGATGGATGAGAGTAGTAAGAATGGTCCGAGTAAACGGGTCCCCTCTGAGCATGCGTCTGTAGATTGAAGGAGGGGATTAGGGAGAGGGTGCTTGCCTTAATAGTCAGGGTGAACGTGGTTTTGTGGCGTTTCCACGAGCATCACTCGGAAGTTTTCCCCCTTTGGGGGAATTATTTCATGTTTGACATTTTTGTTTCTTTTTTAGTTACTTTATTTTTTTTACGGTTTCATGTAACCCCACATTGTATTGAATACTATAGTATCGTCCTGTACGTCCTTGACCTTTTTACAATTTCTAGGTGATTAATAAAGAAACTATTATTATCGTTATTATTATTATTATTATTATTATTATTATTATTATTATTATTATCATTAATGTATTTTTGTTATTTCTTTTTCACCCCAGAGCCAACGATCACGTGTTCAGATTTCATCAACCGGTCAAATATAACTCTAACAGTATTGATTTCGAAGGCTCTTATCCTCAAATGTCAGTTCCGTTTGACCACTGGCCGGTAAGTGACATAACATAAAAATTATCACTTATATGACATAAGCCTTGTGCAATAAAAGTCTTAACATTGTCAAAATCTTTATCATAGATTTAATAAGTTCTCACGACTTCAAAGATTTATTTATCATACAATACAACTCTAGGCACTTCATCCACTCATGTCACATTTTTTCAGTTCTGTTGTTACCTACACTACGCAGTTCAGGTGACAAAATACCCACTATCAACCCTTGCAAATAGTTGTTTAAAAACTCTATAGACTCGGCTCTGTCACTACACCACTGATAACGATGTGTGTGTGTGTGTGTGTGTGTGTTTATGTAATTTTTTTTCAGCAGTAATATTTTATGTAGTCGTAGGTTATGGGCGGTCAGAAAGCTACTACTGGTTTCATGTCTGTTATTGTTCTTGAAATCAATGTTAATTTTCTGACCGGCCACAACTTACGACTACATTACACACACACACACACACACACACACACACACACACACACTTTTTTTTAAATATGAACAAATAATATTAGTAATTTCCATCGAATCTGACAGGGAGAAGTTGAGCTACACGTGTTTTTCTACGACTACCACGATATTGATAAATCAGCTCAGCTTGTTGACTGGTTCGAAACACGACTGGTCCAGAAAAAGATGCCATCACATGACAACCTTTATAAAAAGCTTCTTGGAAGAAGGAAACTATTCAAAACGAGGTAAGTGACACAATGAAAACTACAAGCCGCATATCTCTCAAAATCTATAAATTACTTATCATAGAGCCTCTCTGCAGAATCACTTCACATAATACGTATAGCACTCAAACGTCCTTCAAATCACTGTCTACTATCTTAAAAGTGAATGGACACATTGAATAATCTAAACTAGCGGGATCCGTGAACATTTCACGGAATTAATGGTAAAAATTACTGGATTATTTCTGAAAACTGTATCTAAAAAGCATTAAAGCGTAGCCTGTATTGTGTCTGTAGCAAAAGATAGTCGTTCATATGCTAATCATTGAAAAGTGAAGAAAATTGGAATGCGATGATTACTTAATGCACTTACATATACACTTTATATACTTTATACACAATTTTGTAGACTTAATACACAACATTCTCCTTCATTCTCTCTCAGTCAGCACCTTACCCTCTTTTTCTCTCTACTTCTTCTTTCGCGCTTCGCTTTTCCCTTCAACTAATCACGTGAAAGCGTTACAGACGGGCTAAGTAACGGAGAAAAACAACTTAGTTTTTTAAAAAATTACACATTTCACTCACTACCACCACCTCTCCTTTCCCCCCCCCTCACCTCCACCTCCCCACCCCATGCCTTTCCCACCCATCCACTCCTCATCACTTCCTCCATTCTCTCCATATCCCCATCTCCCGATCTAAATAAAATGTCAACTATTTTGGTGAGTGACTTTTGGCCCACCCTGCATGATGATGATGTGTGTGTGCGCGTGCGTGTGTGCGCGTGTCTGTGTGCGCGTGTCTGTGTGCGCGTGTCTGTGTGCGCGTGTCTGTGTGCGCGTGCGTATGTGTGTGTGCGTGCGCGTGTGTGTATATGTATATATATATATACCATATGTATATATATATATATATATATATATATATATATATATATATATATATATATACATATATACCGTATATATTCGTGCAAAAGTCGAATTTTTTAGGCCATTTTTAAGGTCAAATTTATGGGGTCGACTATCACATAGATACTACTTTTGAGGGGCTGAAATTCAAACTAGAATCAGCAGCAGAAGCCCAACTGATCTCTAAGCGAATAGAAACAAAAAAACACAATGAATTACAGTAATATTACCAATTCTATGCATCGAAACACACGTCCTAGTAAACAACAAAACCCATAAGCAAGACCACATAACTTTTATAGATATTCACAATTTCTCTTTTATTTCTATCCATCAAACTTATCAGACTAGCTGAGTGAAATCAATTTATATCTCATAATTATGTTATATTACCACCGGTAACATATCTACTCGGTACCAAAATGCCACTACCTACCGTAATACGGTGCATACAGTTGATGTCTACTCGGCGTGTTTCACATCATAACTCATCAATTTGTTGTTGTTGGCACTCCGTCGCTTACGACGTCGAGGGTTCCAGTCGATCCGATCAACGGAACAGCCTGCTCGTGAAATTAACGTGCAAGTGGCTGAGTACTCCACAGACACGTGTACCCTTAACGTAGTTCTCGGGGATATTCAGCGTGACATAGTGTGACAAGGCTGACCCTTTGAATTACAGGCACAACAGAAACAGGAAGTAAGAATGAGAGAAAGTTGTGGTGGAAGAGTACAGCAGGGTTCGCCACCATCCCCTGCCGGAGCCTCGTGGTGCTTTTTATGTGTTTTCGCTCAATAAACACTCACAACGCCCGGTCTGGGAATTGAAACCGCGATCCTGTGACCGCGAGTCCACTACCCTAACCACTGGGCCATTGCGCCTCCACTACTCTTCAATAACATTACACTATGTTCATATTCATGGCTACAATCACACTCACGACAAGTGTATTATGGCGCCGTATATTAGTGGTGCATTTTTATTTCTAATTAATTGCATGCAACTTAATGCTTTAAAGAATAAAAAGTTTTGAATGGTACAGGATACGCCACCAGTGTGCTTGAACTCATAGCTCATCCACACAACCATCTCACTTCTACAGCTGTT
>NC_142930.1:100411960-100424460 GCF_046866305.1 Octopus bimaculoides | reverse complement strand
AATTAGCTTTATCCACAAATTATTCTACACACCTCCACTATAAATTTGTTCCAAGAGCTCTTCGGACTTACACTAAAAAAAGAGGAGTGAAACACAAACTGTAGGTAGGTATATATATCAGGTAATCCCATAAGTTCTGTCCGAATTTTGAATAAAGAAAACAAGTGATCAAATGTTATATTTAATTGAAATTTAATCATCAATGTACTTTCCCTGATTATCTATGACTTCCTTCCATCTATTTACAAGCTTTTTAATCCCATCAATGTAAAACTCTTTTGGCTTCAAAGCGAAGAACTCTGAAATGTCAGTTTCGACCTCCTCCTGGCTTGCAAAAGTTATGTCTCCCAAATGATTCTGTAAACTACGAAACAAATGGTAGTCTGAAGGAGCAAGGTCAGGAGAATAAGGTGAATTGTATCCTATTGTCTTAAAAAATAAAGACAGAATGGATAATTTAGTCCTACATGCAGTATGCTTTCGGTGGGATGACTATGGTTGAAAAGCATTTGAACATAGATCTGCTCAACTAAGATAAACTTCAGGCTGAACAACAAAAACCAGTAATTGTCATCATGGTGGTCATCATCATTTCACTACACTAGCATGAGTGGAGAGTTCTGTAATACAACATATTACCATTCATTCGGTTTTTGTGAACTTTAGCCTTCTTCTCAGATCTGATATCATTGTTTCTTTCTCTGCTATGATCTATCACAGATACCTTCCATTGTTAACTCACAACACTTACATTCCATAAACAATAGCAGCTTATTTTATCCATTTTTATTACACATCCCCATCAGTATAGTTATCTCACCAGTGTTTTTTAATACCCAGCTAATAAGCCAGGAAGGGAATTGCTTACTAGATGCTTGACTGCTAGAAATAGCAGTCAAATTTCTTTCAAATTGTACCCAACCATCTTTTTTAAAACACAGAGCAAACTAAATAATCTTTATCTTAGAAACACTTTCTAGAAGAAAAAATTAGACTGGATTGTCAAGCCTGAAATTCCTTTCAAAATAAGTTTGCTTAAGCGGGGTTGATCTGGAGCTAAAAAAAAAAAAGAATCAATTACAGCAGCTATTTTATCTGTTTACTTGTGCTAAGTATTAGATATGAAAGATATAATGAGCTTATTATATACAGTGTTCAGGTGCACTACAACTTGTTGGAAAAGGGTGAAAGTGGGAACAGAAAGCAGCCATAAATCAAATAAAGAAAGATGACCACAAAAGCTAGAAATACATGCATTGTATACAAAATAGAACACAAAAGAAAAGAGAAAAGTGAACAGTAAAAGAGTCAGGAGTAATGTTGATAAATTTCAGGAAGCAGGGAATTTTTGAAGGATGCAATGTCCTGATAGCGAATAACCAGCACATAATTTATTCCGTGCTTTGACAATGCTGAGCACAATAAAACATTGCTGTAAGTAATGGATGCTGCACATTTTTATTTTATTTTATAAGCATGTCCATGGGTGGTAGAGATAATGATTTCAAAAAGGTGACCAAAGTTGTTATTGGAAAGATGGTGGATAATCTTGTGGGCTTCTACCAAGTCAGCTGAGAAAAGTTAGTGTGTCAACAGCAACAATCAAGTGGCACTTCGTCAGTTATAATGACTAGTGTTTCAGTTAATCTGATCAATGGAACAGCCTGCTCATGAAATTAAAGTGCAAGTGGCTGAATGCTCCACAAACATGCATATCCTTAACGTAGTTCTTAGAGAGATTCCATGTGGCACAGAATGTGACAAGGCAGGCCTTTTGAAATACAGGTACAACTTGTTTTTGCAATCCGAGTGGACTGGGATAATGTGAAAAAAATTGATTTGCTCAAGAACACAATGTTCCACCAAGAATCGAACTTATAACCTTACAATTTTGAGCTGAATACCCCTAACCACTTAGCCACATGCCTTCACATGTCACGGCCCTCTGTATTTTAATATTACACATCTAACACATGCTAGTCGTTATGAGAGTAATGAGAGGTATCTCTAAATGCTGCAGATTTGTAAACATTTAAGCCTTAAGAAAATGTATTTTAATACTTGGTTGTGTCGAAAACTGTGTTATTCATAAATTTGTTGTACGTAGATATGATTACTGAAACAATGCGAATGATGTTTGGTTTGAACATCTGCAAGAGAAACATCTGAGCCAACAAGAGAGGATCTCACAATGCCAAGGTCTAGGAGGAAGTCTCCATAGCAGTCAGGAACAAACTTCAACCTTTGTAACTTTCTGAATGGTATGTCTAATGAAAAAATACCTTGAATATTGTTAGTAGTGTGGCCCAACCTATGGTGAGCCATGTCTCTTCCAGCCCACTTCTTGAAAATGGTTGTCCATGCCTGCTCTACTCAGCTGTCTCACCAACTTGAAATGGCAACTGAACCATTCTCAAATCAAACAGCCCGCTATCTCGAAAGTAGTTGGACCACTGAACTCTACGAGTTTTTTTCATTCTCTCTCTGTTTATTTTCTCTTATTCCTTTCTGTTGAAGAGCATAGGTTTGAAATGTAAAAGACTTTTTTGTTTTCCCAAGCATCAAACTAATGCACTTGCTTGGTGTTCATACACCTGTCTTCCGCTTTTATTTTCTATAAATTTCAACTACATATATATATATATATATATATATATATATATATAATGTTGGACTGGAATAAATTTACACTGTTAGTTTTAAATAAAAAATGATTAAAAAAAAACATATGCTGTTCATCATAATCATCACTTTAACATCCACTTTTCCAAGCTTACACGGGTCAAACAGAATGGCTAGATCCTCTTCCTGTTACTAATCCTCTCCCGTCTCCAAGCAAAGTAATGTTTCCTCATGGCTGGACATGTTTTCATGGAAGGTTAAAACAAAGGATGTATGATGGTGATGCTCATTTTGCAACTATCACATGATGATGAGACAAGAGATAGTTGTAAAATGAGAGTCATTTTGTTTCCTTTGTTTCTAATCATCCATGAATAAAAGAATTTTGCTGATTGAATCCTGTTATGACCAAGATATATCATTTTCAAAATCTCAGTCTACAATAGACCAGTAAGAACTCACCAGTGTAAATATTGGTTTCAACTTTTAGCACAAAGCCTGCAATTTCAGGGAAGCAGATAAGTCAATTAGATTGACCCCAGTGTTCAACTGGTACTTATTTTATTGACCCTGAAATAATGAAAGGCAAAGTCCACATCAGCAGACCAGTGTAAATATTCTTTTCTACTCTAGGCACAAGGCGCGAATTTTTTGTGGAAGGGGCCAGTCGATTAGATCAACCCAGTATGCAACTGGTATTTAATTTATCGACCCTGAAAGGGTGAAAGGCAAAGTTGACCTCGGCAGAATTTGAACTCAGAATGTATAAACAGATGAAATACCACTAAGCATTTCGCCCGGCATGCTAACGATTCTGCCAGCTCACTGCCTTACAACAGTGTAAATATTGTCCACACTTTGTAATTGACACATATTTGTCACATTATATTGTACTAAGTTCCTGTACTTTTGTGGGCTTGCTCTATTTTAGAAGCATCAACAATGTGGTTGCACTGTCAGTTCTTTTGACACCTCTACAGAGTGGTCTCAGTAAAACATTAGTTTCTGTATATTCTTTTCTGTTTCTGTTTTACAGCTAGAGTGACAGAGCCATTGAAAGTGAATGGTCCTTCTCAAAGAAACAAATGTAACTCTCTCTCTTTCACTCTCTCTCTCTCTCTCTCTCTCTCTATCTATCTATCTATTTTCCTTTTCTTCCCCACTTTCTCTATCTCTCTCTTTCTCTCTACTTTTTCTCTCCCCTTCTTTTTTTCCTTTCACACCTCCCTTGCTTCTTGCTTGATAATGACAAGGCTGTTATGACAAAAACCATGCTAAAGGTGATGAGGAAGAGGTGAAAAAAGAGAGACACAGAGAGAGATGAACTGAAGTATCCCTATGTTTGGATACAGATAGTAATTGGAGATTTCTCATTGAAAGAGGTTTCAGTACAGTATTACTAACTAACAAAACAGGACCTGTCATCAGTTCATTCCTCTGCTCACCCCAACTGCAACACCTACACCTACACCCATGCTCACAGCCTCTCACACTCTTCCACTACACCATCCATTATCAGTAATAAAACATTACAAGACAAAATGAAGAACAAATCCAGATTTATATATATATATATATATATATATATATGCACACACACACACACATGCACACACACACACATAGATACACATACACACACATACTTACACATCTATAGGTTTGATGATGCAAACAGAGAAATAGAACGAAACTCTTGGCCCTTGAGACACTGTAACTTCTGCTGATTGCTAATAAAACACACACACACAAACACACACACACACACATACATATACACACACACACGTCTTCATTATCATAATCATCATATGCCCACTTTCCATGCTGGCATATATATGTATGCATGCATGTATGTATGTATGTATGCATGTATGTATGTATGTGCACACACACTCACACACATATACACACACACACACGCACACATTAAAAAATAAATATATAATGTTTATCAAATTACAAATCTTATCTCAGTATCTCTGTGGTTGTCTAATAATATCTCCTTACCTACTCACTGTTGTGTGGGTGTGCACATGTGTAGATGTGTGTGCATGTCAAGTGTATTAGTGTATGTACCCAACTGTGTGCATACGTTTACATATAAAGTAGGTATTGTATGTATGACTTATGCATTTTGTATATATATATGTATTTGTATGCATCTGTGTGTGTGTGTGTGTGTGTGTGTATGTCTGTGTGTATGTGTGTGTGTGTGTATGTCTGTGTGTATGTGTGTGTATGTGTGTGTGTGTGTGTGTGTGTGTGTGTTTTGTGTACATAACTGCAAATGTGTTTATATGAGCATGGGATTGTACACACATGTGAGGTGTGAATAACCCCAGGTGAAAGAAATTTAAATCACGCTTTAATTTACTAAAATTTCCATGGATATCACCTGGTAAACTATTCAATTAGTAGTTTACAAGAGAATTTATAGTAGCAGTAGGAGGTACAAATTGTAATATCTCATAGAGATACAATGCTTCTATTGCTATTATGATATAACATTATTTATATGATAACATTGTTACATTCTTCTCCTCTACCCCACAAAAATAAAAGTACATACATATATTATCTGTATTATCAAAATACCAATATTCTCTAGTGTAATCATATGATTGCTTCTAGCATAGGTGGAAAGGGATTAGTTGAGTAATTAAACCCCAGTACTTCATCGACCCAGGAGAGATGATAACAAAGACAGCCTCAGCAGGATTTGAACTCAGAAAGCAGAGAGCCGGAAAAAATACCACAAAACATTTTGTTTGACATTCTAATGATTCTGTTGTTCCTTTGTCCTTGTAATCCTTTCCACTATAAATTTGGGGAGAGGTGGTTAGTTGATCACATTGATCCCAAGTGTTTAACTGGTATTTATTTTATTAATCTTGAAAGGATGAAAAGCAAAGTCAACTTTGGTGGCATTTGAACTCCCAATGTAAAGACAAATGAAAATGTTACTAAGCATTTTGTCCAGCATGCTAATGATTGTACCATCTCAACCCTTTCATTGCCCTTATTCCTCTTTTACTCTTTTACTTGTTTCAGTCATTTGACTGCGGCCATGCTGGAGCACTGCTTTTAGTTGAGAAAATCGACCCCAGGACTTATTCTTTGTAAGCCTAGTACTTATTCTATCGATCTCTTTTTGCCGAACCGCTAAGTTACGGGAACGTAAACACACCAGCATTGGTTGTCAAGCGATGATGGGGGGACAAACACAGACACACAAACACACATACATATATATATATATATATATATATATATATATACGACGGGCTTCTTTCAGTTTCCGTCTACCAAATCCACTCACAAGGCTTTGGTTGGCCCGAGGCTATAGTAGAAGACACTTGCCCAAGATGCCACGCAGTGGGACTGAACCCGGAACAATGTGGTTGGTAGGCAAGCTACTTACCACACAGCCACTCCTGCGCCTTATAATAATAATTTCTAATTTACACACAAAGCTTACAATCTTACGAAGAGGAATTAGTTGATTGAATCAATCTCAGTATTTGATTAGTACCTTATTTTATCAAAAGTAAATGAAAAATGGGAATATTCATTGAAAACAATCAAAGATTTGTTACTACATGATGAAGGTAATAGACCCTGAAAATCAATGCTCATGTGGACCAAGGGTGGCATAGATCTGTTGAGTTAATGTGATTCTAGATGATAGTGTTGTTAGGTTTAACCATTGATAAATGTGGCAAACACAAACACCACTTTTAATGTCAACTACTGAATATGGAAGATTTCATACTCAAACAAAACATGGTAACTTTGTAAGGACAAGGTGGCAGAAAGATGGATAGGTCTGTTATATGGCATATCCCCCATAAGAGATTTTAGAAATAGAATTCTTCTAAAATGTAACAATTTTGGTATCAACATACCGTTTCAGATTGAAATTCTTCAAAATACATTAAAAAGAAAATAAAGATAGGAAGTTTTAGCCAAGAAAACAGAGAACTGCAAAGCACTGTATTTTCATGTTTTAAGATAAAAATAACTATTCAATGTCAGTTCATAAAAAAGCTGCATCTCTTCCAGACTGAACATAATCCCCATCAATTTAGTGTAAACAAGATCAATCTCATAAAATACCAAGCTAAAAAATTAAAGCATGCAATACTACTAAATGCAAAAAAAGGAAATTTATGTAGAGATTAGCCAAGAAGATTATAAGAACAAGAATCTTACTCCATGAAATTAAATGCATCCTCACTCCATTGGAGGTGGAAATATTCTTCTATGTTATTCAGTGTAACCACCATTATTTAATCAATGGTAAACAACAATTTCTGCAACAAACAAAAATTTATGAAACACTAACACCAATTTCACTAAGAGAAGTGGAGATACTCTGACAGCATTGATGGAATTATTACAATTTCAACACAGATATACAAAATGAAAATACAAATACAGAAACAGCCACTAGAACATATGATGCAATACAATAGAACATGGAGGAAACATCTGTTTTAGCATTATCACTGAAGTATGCCATATACAAGAAGTTCAATAATATTGGTTTCAAATTTTGGCACAGGACCAACAATTTCAGGGGAGTGGGTAAGTCAATTACATTGACCTTGTCAACTGATACTTAATTTTATGACCCCAAGAGGATGAAAGGATGAAAGTTGACTTTGAGGGATTTGAACTCAGAAGCTTAAAGACGGATGAAATGCCACTAAGCAGTTTCCCTGATGTGCTAACAATCCTGCCAGCTCACTGCCTTAAGAAGATCAATGATATTGAATGCCTATCTGAAATTGTTAAAAGGTTTTACTCAAATCAGATGAGAATGAGGGAATAATAGTAACAACAAACTCTCCTAGGAATACAGTTAATGGTAACAACAACTCTGGTTCTAATTCTAAACCTGCTACTGGTACTGACAACATATCCAACAATTACAGATTGTTATATTTTCTCTCGGCGATCAAATTCCCATTAATAGAGGTGTCTCCAGATTCCTGCAGCAGCACTGAAGACCTACTCAGCAGAATCAGTGATTGCAACCTTTCCTGTGACCTAACACATTGTATTACATATTGAATGCTAAAAAATCATACTTGCTTGCAAGTGATGGTTTGTTCAGTCCCACTGTGTGGCATCATATTTTTAAAGTCTCTCTCTCTCTCTCTCACACACACACAGACACACACACAGCTTTGGCTAGCCTGGGGCTATAGCAGAAGACACTTGCCCAAGGTGCTGCACCATGGGACTGAACCCAAATCAAGAGGTCGGGAAACCAGCTTCTTTACCATACAGCCACATTTGCACCTATACATAAATACATACATATATACATTCTTATATATATGTATGCATGCATGTGTGTGTGTATTTATATATATGCATGTGTAAATATGTGTATCTGTGTATCTCCTCTCTCTCCCTCTCTCCCTACACACACACACACACACACACACATGAGCATCATAGTCCAGTCGTAATAAAAACATAAACAATCCCCTATCTGACAACTGATCTATTTATATGTCACAAAATCTAGGTGAAATCTAGAACAAAACGCAGGCAACATCCATAACATAAATAACAGAATATAACTTTTTTCTTCATTGTTTTTGTTTACTCAAGACTCTAGTATCAGTTGTTCCAATTTCTATAACCATTTTTTGTTATGCATGTGCTTTAGATTTAAAGGTAGATTTCAATTTATTTTTTTTATTATACATTATTATAGGTTTGAAGAACAATGCACACACACACACAAACAGAGTCAGAGACATGATCATACATAGAGACACTAATACATACAGACATGCAAGTGTGTGTGTATGTGTGTGTGTGTATGTGTGTGTGTGTGTGTGTGTGTGTGTGTGTGTGTGTGTGTGTGTGTGTGTGTGTGTGTGTGTGTGTGTGTGTGTGTGTGTGTGTGTGATAGAACACAAGCAAAATAAACATCTTCATCTTCAACCCCTAACCTCTCATATCAACATACCCACAAATAGCAAAGCAAAATTACTTTGTAATAACAAAGTATCATTATAAAATAACAGTATAAAAATCATGTGAAGAATTTCTCAAAATTCTACGTGGAACAAATACAGTTGGGAACCTTTTCATCATGGCATTAAAAGTCTTTTTACAGACATCCTAGTGATGGAAACTGTCAACACAATCCTAAATAATATGTACCCACTATAACAGGAAATATAATTAAAAGATTTTTAGTGACTTGCATAAGTGAAGTAATCTTCTTTAGACCACAATACAATCTATGTACCCAGAGAGACAGTGTGACTATCACTTCCTCACTTAGGCCAACTTTTGTGGCAGTTTACATGCCTAACATGGAAAACAAAGTTGTTCCCAAACACCACCAAACTATCTATATTGAGTATAAAAAGGGGCACCCAAAGGACACAGGAAATTGGCAATATTATTTTATTCTCTTAGTTTTACATGTTTACACTTTTATTGCCTTCAAAGTATTCTCCTTTTGAAGCAATGCATTGGTCTAGACACATTTTCCACTGTTCAAAGCAGTCCTGGAACTCTTGCAAAGTGATGCCTTTTAACACTGACATCATTTTTGTCTTCACCTCTTTCACATCTGCAAAACATTTACCTTTAAGGACATTTTTCATTGGGGGGACAAGAAAGGTATGGATCAACTTCTTTCAGTCCACAACACGCATTAAGTTGTGAATGCTTTTGATTTTCCATGAGCAAGTTAGGCACAAATTTTGCTGTAACTCTTTTCATTAGCTATTCCTCACTCAAAATTCCTTCGCAGGATCTCCAGGACAACTGTTCATCAATGGTTCTCCATGATCAGTTCATGAAATTTCGTGATGTTTGCATTGATGGTCCCCCTGAATATGATTGGTTTTCAAGTGAGAAGTGACCATTCCTAAAGTGTGGAAACTATTTGTAAATGTGTTTTGCTCATGGCAGCATCCTTGTAAGTTGTTTGAAGCATGACAACTGTTTCGGCTGCTATATCTTTGTGAGTGTGTGCGTGTGTACGTGCATGCATGCATGCGTGTGCGTATGCAAGAGAGTTAGCATATGAATGCAGGCAAGCTGAATGGTTACAAAATCCACTTTTTAGTCATAAGACCTTGGGTTTGATCTCACTGGCAATGTTAATTTAATTGATGTTTTTTATGAAGGTGCATGGCTCAGTGGTTAGAACACTGGGCTCACAATCATGAAGTAGTGAGTTTGATTCCCGGACTGGGCTGTGTGTTGTGTTCTTGAGCAAGATACTTTATTTCACATTGCTCCAGGTCACTCAGCTGTAGAAATGAGTTGTGACATCACTGGTGCCAAGCTGTATCGGCCTTTGCTTTTCCCTTGAATAACATCAGTGGTGTGGAGAAGAGAGGCTGGTATGCATGGGCAACTGCTGGTCTTCCATAAACAACCTTGCCTAGAGTTGTACCCCGGAGAGTAACTTTCTAAGTGCAATCCCATGGTTGTTCATGATCCAAAGGAGTTTTTACCCCTTTAAAGTGATATTAGGGTAAATCTATCTTTGATTTAGGTCAACCCAAACCTTATGAGTGAAACTGAGACAATGGAAAGAAACAATGAGGAAGTTATCAGGTGGACCATTCCAGTAAGTCAAAGCATCACACCTCACACACATGTTGAGTTTACTTCAGGATTACATTAGCAGAACACATATCTGTGAAATACTCATCCATTTACATTATAATTTAATGAGTAATTCAGGTAATTTAGTTAATTAAACAACTGGAAAGCTTACTGTCAAAAAAACCCCAACCCCTGCAAAACATCCATCATGTTGGTACGTGTGTATAGGGATGTGTTTATGCTTTCAAGAATGAGTGTTTGAATTGTGTTTATATGTGAATGTGTGTGTGTGGAAGTTCTAATGTGTGCTACTTTTAATGTGTATTATTTTATGTGTGGTATTGTGTGTGTTTTTGAATACATAAATATTTTTAAATGTGTGTATGCATTTGTATATTTTTGCATATTTACACCTATGTATAATATATATGTATAATGTGATATATATATATATATATATATATATATATATATATATATATATATATATATATATATATAAGCATGCATAAATGTACAAGTGTGTGTGTGTGTGTGTGTGCAGTGATGGTGCAAATTTATAGTGATCAGTTATCTAGCTGTTTGTGCATATTGTGTGCATGTACCTCTGTCTGTATGTGTGGGTGTGTGGATGTCTGTTTGTGTGTGATGTGATCAGGTGAGGTAAGAAATCAGCTGAATCATTTAAGAGACATCAGATGTTGTTTGTTGGCAGCTGAGTCTGAGGTGTTAGGGACATGTGATAGCAGTGATAGTGATGGTAGTGTCAGTAGTGGTGGTGTTGTTGTTGTTGGTGGTGGTGGTGGCGGTGGTGATTGAGGCAGTGGTGATAGTAGCAGTAGTAGTGCTGATGGAAAAGGTGATGGTTGTATTGGTAATGATACTGACTACAGTATATGTGGAGATAGTGGTTGTTCTTTAGCCCTGGTTCAACCTTGATTGAGCAGACCTATGCTCAAAGACAGTCCAACCATGGCCATCATG
Source organism: Octopus bimaculoides (assembly GCF_046866305.1). NCBI lineage: Eukaryota > Metazoa > Mollusca > Cephalopoda > Octopoda > Octopodidae > Octopus > Octopus bimaculoides. The sequence continues at coordinate 100,413,258 of NC_142930.1, read as the reverse complement.
TTTTTTTAAAAAATATCTTGGACTACATTACCTAAAGTGTTCTTCTTAGTTCTTTTTAAGTGACACCATTATTGCCACTACCACCAGCACCACCAGCATCACCACCATTACTATTACCACCACCACCGTCAACAACAACAACGTTACCAACAACACCAATATCAACACAACCAGCACCAACCTCATCAATATCAGTACCACCACCAGCAACACCAACAATACCAACACAACCTATACTTAACACCTCCACCACCACCGTCATCATTATCAATAGTGTTGGCGTCAGCACTGGTATCATGAGCATTTTGTTCTCACCGACAAAACATCAGCTTCATAAATGTTATCATCATCATCATCATCATCCTCATCATCATCCTCATCATCCTCATCATCATCCTCATCAGCTTCATCTTCAGCATTGTTATCTCTGTCCTCAGCACCACCACTACCCCTATTACCACTCAACATTATCTGTTAATCCAACAAGAGAACACATATCTACAGTCAGCTGATCTGCTAGAAATAGTAACAAAATGTGCTTCCAACCATGCTCAGCTATCTTTAAAAAAAAATAATAAATGAGAACACAACGTACAATGAAGTCCAATTTAATCCATTCCAGGATTAAAAAAAAAAATTGAATGGCCCATGGTTTGAATGTTTTTGGTCACAGGCATGCAACCTTTTCTTGAGAAGCAGGCTTCATGAAACATGACTCGTCATCAAACATGGTACATTATTAAGAAATGGTAATTTTTCATTAGGCATGCTACTCAGAAGATTCTGTGGGCTGCAGGTTCCTTATGACTGATTTAGAATCAAATGGAAGGATTGTCAAATCAATATTTCATAAGGCTGTTTGAGTCGAAAGTTTTGTCTTGTCTTCAGGAAGTAAACGCAATGGAGATGATGATGTTGATGTGTGTCATCTCATAATAACACTTCATCTGGTATTTGTTTCCTAAAATGTTTTCTGAACTAGGTTCATCCTCCCAACAAAAGAATATCCTTGATTCTTATGATTTTAAGCATGTGAGAGAAATTTGCTCTTGTTTCTGATCAAGCAGAGCGATAGTCAAAGCATTCCAGCTATGGCCATCCCATCTTTTTCTTATTATATAACACTACTCTTTCTAAGATGGTAGGGTGTGATTTTAGGGCTATTTGGTAGCAATTTCTTGTAAGTTCAGCAACCCCTTAGAAACGCTCTCATTAGCTCAGATAGCAGTCATGATTCCATTTCTAAACCATGAGTGACCTCATCCAAATCTATGCTATCATACTTAAGTTTCTCTCCT
>NC_142930.1:100386960-100406960 GCF_046866305.1 Octopus bimaculoides | reverse complement strand
AACAGAAAGTCTGCATCAAATTCGAAAAGATATTGTGATACTTGCAATTCATGTAGGTTTGAAGAAATTATAACAGATGACGCGAGATTGAGTTGTTAGTATCTCATAGATAATGTTTATTTAACAAGGAGCTGATGCTGTTAGAACAAGAATAAGTTGAAAATACAGGTGAGAATACAGAAATTCTACAAACTTAAACTAACTGCAAAAAAATATTACTAAAAGGTTGGAATTTATAGAGTAAGGTCTGCAAGTCTTTGCTGATAACAAATCTAACCATGAATGTAGCATGAAAATTCCAAAAGGAGCTTACAATGAGCTCAGTTTCTACACAGAGCTGTACAAAGTATTGACATCCCATAAACATCAAACAATTTTGGGTAAGTTTTTTGCCCTTCAAGTAGACGTTGATGATGATAAACAATAAGATAGAGAATAGTGCCTCTTATCCTCCCAGCACCTCTCCATCTGCTACCACCACCATCCCTCACACAGTAGTCAACAGCTTTTGTGATACCCTATTACAATATTATGGTTCTTATTTATTCCCTGGGTGAATTTTTCTTCAAATGTTTTTATGTTTTCATATTGTACCGTATATATTTAGAAATTGTTATTTTCATGCTTAAAAGTGCCTATTTGTTGCTGCTTATTTGTTGCTGTTGTTATTGTCTATATTTCTCAAAAACAAAAATATCCATTGCAATACATTATCACTTTATAACATGAAAATCAATGGGAAAATTAATTTCATGTGACAAGTTTTTCTCACACACACACACACACACACACACACACACACACACATGAATAATGCCTGGTGCCTTGCCATACTCAAGAAGACCTATACTCTGCAGTAGAAGTGTTAAGAACAATCTCTCTGGTATTGTAAAGCACCCATGCAGTGCCATGTAAAAGCGCCTGTGTGGTGCCACATAAAAGCACCCATTTGGGGTCACATAAAAGTGTCCGTATGACACAACATAAAAGTGCCCGTGTGGTGCCATGTAAAAGCACCTAGCACACTCTGTACAGTGGTTGGTGTTAGGAAGGGCATCCAGCAGTAGAGACCATGTCAAATCAGACTGGAGTCTAGCGAAGCTCCCCAGCTTGCCAGCCCTGGTCAAACCATCCAACCTATGCCGGCATGGACAATGGATGTTAAATGATGAGGATGATGATGGCCATATTTCATTCCATAACAGCTACCTCTGATGAATGCAAAGTTACATAATCAGATTGTTACCTAACACTCTGTTGAATCCCTAATGCAAAACCGATTTGTAAGATCGGCTGTAATGGATATATAATACTGTACACTTTGAATAATATATGTATATATGTATATAAATAACTATATATGTATATATATATATATATATATATGTATGTATGTATATGTATATACGTGTATATATGTGTGTGTGTATGTATATATATATATATATATATATATATATATATATATATATATATATATATATATATATATATATATATATATACGTATGCATATTTGTGTATGTGTGTGTGTGTGTGTGTGTGTATATATATATATATATATATATATATATATATATACACACACACACTTATAAATGTATATATGTATATGTGTGAATGTCTTTCTGTTACACAAATATCCTTTGGATGGCAAAGAACAAAAACAAAAGCAAGAAGTAAAAGACAAATAAAGTAAGGTGTACATACCTGTAGAAAATAATCCCACGATCAGAAAATTAACTTCCAGGATTGCTGCAATCAAAGAAATTGTAGAAGAAGCTTGCAGGAGAGTAATTTCATTCTGATTACTGTAATAACTAAATGAAAATCAAAACGTATAAGACCTGCTACTATATGCTAAACTTCTAGAATCTCTAACAATAGTAAAAGCAGTATTACTTGTTTTCAATTCATATACTCACAATAGTTCACAACTTTACAAAATATATAAACATTAAAGAAGAAAACAAAATAATATAAACAACATATGCCCCTTTCTCCTGCTGTGTCACAGAACTTTGTACTGTCAGGTTCTTTCTATATTCTATTTTGACCACACACACACACACACATATATATATATATATATATATATATATATATATATATATATATATATCAAAACATTTGGTTTGGTATTGTGACTTTTGTACTTATTAGAATCTGTTTCTAAAACAGCTGAGGTACTGACAGTTTAATAGTAACACTAAAAAAAGAAGAAAAAAAAGATGACTGATCAATGAATCACTCATATGGATTGATAGAATCAGTAGGGGTTGTTGGACAAAATACCTAGTTGCATTTAGTTAGTTACCTTTGGAGCTGATTTCTGGAGTTGGCAATAAAAACAAGGTACAATTATGTAAGTAATTTGTTTCAAGAAATGCGATTTAACTTGAAAAATGATGTTAACATGTAAAAACATTTTTTTAAATTTATCAGCTTGTATCTATTTTAATAAATGGTCTGAACATATGTTCACATGTATTGCATCTAAATTTCTTTTTCAGTACTTGTTTTTAGGTGGTATCTATTTTTTAAAAATTTTTATGCTTTTAAATATGTTCACTGAGACTGACATAAAGCCAAATGTATCAACTGAAGTCGCAGTTTATTTGTTCCGTTAATGTTTTTATTTTTTTGAAAAAGAAAGCCATAAATTTGAAAATAACTTAACTTGAAACAATTAACTACAGCCAACCTTCTCCAAAGTGAGGCTTTGTATCTATCTTAGCTTCTTTTCTCAATCTCATGTATAAACACACACACACACACACACACACACACACACACACACACACATGCACATACATGCACGCACGCACGCACCTGCGCACACAAGCACACACACACACACACACATACACGTGCACACACTCATGCATACGCATGCATACACACAATATAAACCCACTGATGTGCACTCCTCATTCTGTAATAGTAGCAGAGGCAGAACAGTTTCTGTTACATGACAACAATATTTTGTATTATGAAACTAAACTTATGACATGAGGAATTAATAGCATTTTACTTAATCCAAACTTTGAATTTGAAATGCAAAGCAAATTGTGTCTGTCCAGCATCAAAACTGAATTGTATGCCAAATCACTTGCTTTAATATTGAATTTTTGTAATGAATTAGAAGTCATTCACTTTTTTGTTTTGTCTTTCGTCTCTAACTTGTTTCAGTCATTGGACTGCAGCCATGCTGGGGCACTGCCTTGAAGGGTTTAATTGAACAAATCGATCCCAGCACTTATTTACTTAATCTTTTTTTATACCTGGTACTTATCTTGTTGATCTCATTTTGCTGAATTGTTAAGTTATGGGGACATAAACAAACCAATACCAGTTATCAAATGGTAGTGGGTAACAAGCACACATAGATATCTATATATATATATACATATATATATTTATGATGGGCTTCTTTCAGTTTCCATTCACTACATCCACTCTCAAGGATTTGATTGGCCTGAAGCTATAGTAGAATACACTTGTCCAAGGTGCTGCACTAGGGACTGAACTCAAGGCCTCATAGCTGGGAAACAACCTTCTTAATCACACAATCATACATGCTCCTATTTTACTCTTTTACTTGTTTCAGTCATTTGACTGCGGCCATGCTGGAGCACCACCTTTAGTCAAGCAAATCGACCCCAGGACTTATTCTTTGTAAGCCTAGTACTTATTCTATTGGTCTCTTTTGCCGAACCGCTAAGTGACGGAGACATAAACACACCAGCATCGGTTGTCAAGCAATGCTAGGGGGACAAACACAGACACACAAACACACATACACATATATGTATACATATATACGACGGGCTTCTTTTAGTTTCCATCTACCAAATCGACTCACAAGGCTTTGGTCGGCCCGAGGCTATAGTAGAAGACACTTGCCCAAGGTGCCACGCAGTGGGACTGAACCCGGAACCATGTGGTTGGTAAGCAAGCTACTTACCACACAGCCACTCCTGCACCTATTGAATATTTTTTAAAACACTTATCATCATCATCATCACCATCATCATCATCATCATCATCATCATCTTCATCATCATCATCATAATCATCATTTAATATCCATAGTCCATGCTGGCATGTATGTATGTATGTACGTATGTATGTATGTATGTATGTATGTATTCTTTTCTTTTATTCTTTTCCTTGTTTCAGTCATTTTGATTGTAGCCATGCTGGAGCACCGCCTTGAAGGGTTTTAGTCAAATAAATCAATCCCAGGACTTATTTTTTTAAAGCCTAATACTTATTCTATCGGTCTCTTTTGCTGGACCACTAAGTTATGGGACATAAACACTGGTTGTCAAGTGGTGATGGGGGGGGGAGACAAACACAGACACAAAAACACATAGATATATACATATATATATACATATATATATAAGACAGGCTTCTCTCAGTTTCTGTCTACCAAATCCACTCACAAGGTTTTGGTCAGCCTGAAGCAATGCTAGACGACACTTGTCCAAGGTGCTATGCAGTGGGATTGAAACCTTGAACCATGTGATATGTATGTGTGTATCGTGGTAGGTAGGTAGGTAGGTAGGTAGGTAGGTTGGTAGATAGGTAGGTTGGTAGGTAGGTAGGTAGGTAGGTAGGTAGGTAAGTAGGTAGTTAGGTAGGTAGGTAGGTAGGTAGGTTGGTAGGTATCTTCATATTGAAGTCATCTCATGGCAAAGAAAAATATGAATAAATAATGGGATGATCATAATTGGAATGCATTTAATCATAGGTCTGTTTGATCAGAGCTGAACTAGAGTCTACACAGCAGCAATAACAATAACAAACACACAAACAATGACTTTATTAGCTACAATGGCTAATAAGCAATTGATGCTTTCATTGTAAAACATATTTGAAGTGAAGCTATACCATGGAAAGAGTCAAGTAACTCTTTACCTGTGATATATTCCAAGCAACATCGCATCTAGTCATATCCACCACATGTCATCCTCCTCTCCTTGCTGGTGCATTATGAATCCCCACCCATTTCAATGTCTTTATCCATATTCTCTCTTTTCCTTCCTCACCGACTTTCAATATCCACACACTACATCATATCAAGTATACACGAGAAACCCTTAATCTAAACTAGAAATAAAAATAGATGATTTGCTCTACAACCCCCAAAGGCAAGGAAGTCCTTATCTAATCAGGGATTGAGCAAATCAGTGAAACCAAATTAATATCTATCTATCTAAACTTAACATAGCGTCTTCGTTCCTTCAGTTTGGCTTGTGTTTGTGCTTGATGTTGCTGTTATTGTTGTTAATGCTTCTTGCCCTATAAAGGTTGATATTTATATATTTTCATAGTATCTGTAACTTTCTATGACTGCATGTGCATGCACATGTGTGTGTGTGTGTGTATTTATGTGTGCATGTGTATGTATATATGTATATTATGTATGTATGTATATGTGTATGTGTGTACGTATGTTTGTATGTATGTATGTATGTATGTATGTATCTATTTATCTATCTATCTATCTATCTATCTATCTATCTATCTATCTATCTATCTATCTGTCTGTCTGTCTGTCTGTCCATCTATTGGTAATTTGGGCATGGCCGTTGCCAGTACCGCCTGACTGGCCTTCATAGGATTTTCGAGCGAGATCGTTGCCAGTGCCCCTGGACTGGCTCTTGTGCGGGTGGCACATAAAATACACCATTTTGAGCATGGCCGTTGCCAGTACCGCCTGACTGGCCTTCGTGCCGGTGGCACGTAAAAGCACCCACTACACTCTCTGAGTGGTTGGCGTTAGGAAGGGCATTCAGCTGTAGAAACTCTGCTAAATCAGATTGGAGCCTGGTGTTGCCATCCGGTTTCACCAGTCCTCAGTCAAATCGTCCAACCCATGCTAGCATGGAAAGCGGACGTTAAACGATGATGATGATGATGATGATATATATATATATATATATATATATATATATATATATATATATATATATATATAATATAAATATGTATATATATATATGTGTATATATATATATATATATATATATATATATATATATATATATATATATATATATATATATATATATATATATATATATATATATATATATATACATACAGGGTGCAGTGAATATATTATCGTCTAAATTACACAAAAATGAAAATAACACTGACATCTCATTTTAACAGATATATCTACCAAAATTACATAAAAATATCTTGAAATACTAATGAGTAAATTTATTCAATAAAATCGCTATTGGCTTCAACCATGGCCTCCAGGCGACTTCGGAATCTCCTGCAACTCTTCTGAACAGTCTCCTTTGTTTAAGCTGGTGGATGCTGCCTTCATCCTTGCCCTTAGTTCATCTTTGGTGTTACAAGGAGTTTTGTTGGTCTCTCATTCAACTGCACCCCACACATAATAATCAAGGGGGTAACAGTCTGGAGAACTAAGTGGCCAGATGTTAGGGGTGATGTGGTCACAGAAATTGTCTGACAGCCATGACTGGGTTCTCCTGCTTGTGTGGCATAGTGCTGAGTCCTGTTGCTAGACACAGGGTCTTCCCACAGTCACCTTCTTGACCCAGGGCAGTACTACTTCCTCAAGGCACTTGATGTAGGCCTCAGTGTTGAGTCTGAGGCCGTGTCAGAAGATGAATGGAGGCATAATGTCACCATCACTAGTGATTGGATGTTTGATTTCTATCACTCTCGATACAGGTTTTGGGGACACGGCAAGGCAACAGTTGTTCTGTATGTTCCCCATCTGTTCATATTGGAGCTTCTAGTGTGAATGCTAAGCAGTACAGTATGTCATTTCTAAATATCTGGCAGAATGAATTGCATCATTGTGCTGTTTTTCTCACAGACAGTGCCCGACTGACCCTACTATACTGTGTAGTTAACGAAATCAAAAACAAACAATGTGCACACACAAAATTAAAAATATAAAATGGCAACAATTTACCCATCACACCCTGTATACATACATACATACATACATACATACATATATATATGTATATATATATATATATATATATATATATATATATATATATATATATATATATAATTTATAATGTAGCACTAAGGTATATATTAAAACATCTGCAGATGTTATATGTGAATCTCCTTTATCATCTTTTCATTGAATTTCCCACACCCATATTTAATCAAGTCTCATCAGCAGGAAATACTTCTTTTTCACCTTCTGAAAACTAGATGCAACATTTTCACATGGAATCTAATTTTATACCTCAGCAGAGACTCATTTGATTGCTAGAAATAAGGTATCAGCATTGAGTATTTGTATTCACACGTGTGGGTGTAAGATGGGACCTACTGATATGACTTGCACTAAATACATAGTAAAGATATGTAGCTTAGTGGTTAGAGTAATAGGCCCACGATTGTTAGGTTATGGGTTCAATTCTCAGACTGAGCAGTGTATTATGTCCTTGTGTAAAGCATTTTATTTCACAATGCTCCAGTACATTCAATTGCAAATGAGTATCAGAGGAACTAGCGCGGGTTAACCCTGTGATGAACCAGCAACACATTCAGGGGCAGTCTTGTACTCTTAACCTAAGTGCCATGAAAATCTAAATAAAGCTCTGGCCTCATGAACCGTTGGCTTGAGCAGGAAAAAATAAATAAATAAACACTATAGCAATGTTTCTCAAACTTTTTACCCCACAGCTCACTCGAATATATGATGATTGCCACTTCTTTACAGAAGAAGGTCATCTTTTCAATTAATAAAGACTGTCATGAGATCTTATATACCTAGCAAGTCCTGCTCTTGACAAGCAAACTCTACTGCAGATCTTACAAAGTATCTGGGATTGTAGTTAAGTCCTGTCTATGAAGTGCTCGTTTCAAGATAGATTGTTCAATTCTTCAAGCTTCAAATGCCTTTCATCTATTGTAGCTCATTTGTTTAAAAACCAATCAATCTTATGTCATCTGCTCCCAGTCTTCAACTTTTACATTAAAAGTTTTAAGGTTGCTTTTTTTTGACAGTGTAGTAATGCTGTGCGCATGCGTAGTCTCATGTATGCGTGGAATTCAACAACCAAGCTTTCCTGCTTCATTCTGTCTCTTTCTTGCTGGCCAGTGATTGAGCAAGGACGTGTTTAGCTGTCTCTCTCCATCTTTCGAACTTACGCTAGACGGCTCGCTCACATTTACATACCAACGTCCCAACAACCATGCTCACACACACAGAAGACGTCTCAACAAACAAGAGCTAAAGATGTATATATTCCACCTTGAATAAATGTTGTTTGTGTTGATAGTCTGGAGTTCAGCGTTCCGTTATAATTCTTAATTTTATATAGGAAAGTCAGGTATACATCTAATGATGTATAACCCACTTTCCACTAAAACAGCATCCCTAAAACGTTTCTTAGATTTATGTCTCGGACATTTGCCACGCTGCAACTCCCCGTAAAACAACCTATCATCCTGCATCCTTGCAAGGTGCCCAACCCAATGCATCTGATTGCGTATGAGAATCATTTCAATACTGGATGTGTTAGCTTGCTGAAGAACAATGGTGTCTGGTGTTAAAGACTTCCATTTGATGTCTAGTATCCTCCTTAGGGAAGTCTGGTGGCATCTTTCTAAAGCCTTGATGTGGTGCCAATATGTCGTCCAGGTCTCAGAAGAGTACAGGAGGACCATTAAAATGCAAGATCCATAGATACTAAGCTTGGTTTTTGAAGGTGGTACCTCTATCAGACCACACACAATTTTGAAGCCTTCCAAATGTTTTGCTGGCTTTTTCAATTCTCAGGTTTATTTCGGAATGTTTTGCTGGCTGTTTTCCCAAGAGGCAGGCTTTTGTTTTTAAATCTAAGCTGACTAAAAGATTGTGTAAGGAATAAATAATCAGTTGAAGATTACATACACATTCAATGAAGACTTAAAATTTTGTCAGCTTATTTTTTTTTTTTTGCACTTAGTGAAATGAAGAATGCGACTAGTTGTACCTAAAAACATTGCAGTTGGTGTATAGTTAGAGAATGCAGAAATATATTTAGGTTGACTTGGAGTGAAACTAACAATCTGAATTGGAAAGATAATTGACTATTTGGTCATCTGATTGTTAATGTACTGTTTTTATTGTTTTCTTGATTAATTCAAGTTTCTTAATGGTATTTCTTTGAACTGTTGAGAGACCTGACACTTGTTACAGTTTTCTTTGTTGTATGGTATTAAAGACAAAGGAACAAACAAGAAAACTGGGTTTTTTTTTTTCTATTTCAAGAGACAGTTGTAAGTCCAAGTGGCTTGGAAAAGAAGAGACATTATTGCCCAAAAGATGACACCAGTGATTCCAAAGACTTGCATTCAATGATGTAATAGGCTAATACTAATAATGTTCCTTCACTGATTATTGTTATTGTTGTCATTGCTTAGCCCCAGGTCAGACCTGATTGAACAGATCTGTAATTATTAACATTTCAGGAAGAACTAACTTGACATTTTTTTATGTGTAGGGAGCCGAAGACCATATTATTCACTGTGCTGTTCTTTTTTAAGATGGTAGATGTGAGGGCTATTTGGCTGCTATTTCTAACATGAACATAGTGTCCCTGGTTGTTTGGCTTGTCTTTCAATGGTAGTGAACAGTGACAAAAATACTTTAATTTCAGTATTTCCCCCAATAAAACTTGCCTAGGTTGCCATATTGAACTCTGTAAAACATCCTGAATATCACACTAAACTACACCTTAATTATCCTGACTGACACACAACACTTCACAGATTATGTCCTGAATGTCCCACTACACTACACAGAAATTGTTCTGTATAAGCACTACATTCCATTGAGTATGTCCTCATTACCAAAATCCACCCCATACAACATTCTCACTTTAACAGCCATACCCCATCTCATTCAATATTTCACTGCACCCACACAAGTCCAAACTGTCATGCAACATTCCACACAACATATACTGAGTGCCATACTACAAACCCACCCCACCATCACCACCACCAGCATATCCTAACTGCTACACTATTCACCAGACAACATGATTTGATAATCATACAATATCCCACATAACATGAATTTCCAGCATACTTCACCTTACTTAACATGTCCAGACCATGTCCGATTAGTTCACCATCATCAATTCACCACAGAAAAAATTCGCCATCATCAATTCACTGTTTTTCGACAATAAAATAGTCTTTAACTATTAACGGTGAGATACTAAGGATATATTTTCTCAGTAAACTTTGCTTGCGGTGAACTTTCCTAATGGTGAACTTTCTTCACAGTGAATTGATGGTGGTGAACTCTCCTGCAATAACTTGACGGTGGTGAACTTACCTGTAATCATCCTGACAGTCACACTACACACTCCATACAAGGTAACTAAACTACCATACTCATTACCACACAATATATCCCAACAGCTACTCTACATCCTATATAACACTTCTTGATTGTCACCCTACACCCTTCATGATCTAACCTGTCACACTACAATCCATACAATATGATCAGACTATGCCATACTCCAAACCATTTAACATGTTTTGTTACTCAGACTATGTCCCACATAATATACAGGTCACACTATACCTCCCTCAGTATATTGTAACAATCTAGTTATTCCTCATCCTCACAAACCACGAACAGGGCTGTCACAGTTTATGGCAAATTTGCAGTTCACTGTCTATTCACTATGTTTACAGTAAGATATTTTTACATACTGTGCATGTAGAAAATAACCTGTTAGGTTGAAAATGATGATGTGTATGTTGAAGAAGATAATGATAATGTTAAGTATACTAATGAAAAGAAACAATGATGAATGAGGAATAAGTTTTACTTATAATAATTAGAAACCAATCATATATCAAATATAGACTCAAGTGACAGTGTGACAGTAAGAATCTTCCTTGTTCTCTCCCTCACAACCATATATGATGTTATCAATACAGAATGATTGGCATAGTAGTCAGAACTTTATAGTGAAGCTATAGAAACAAAAATCAGTCATATTTGTCCAGTGAAATGTCACACCATTTCTCAAGCTTAGTTTCTGTATAAAAGGAAGTGAAGGCATACAGCACAGTGGCTGAAAACATCATAATGAACTGATTAAATCAGAAGAGTAATAAGTTCCAGTGTAAGCTTCACAATGAATCTAACACCAGTGATAGAGTTTTTATTACTGATTGAAACTAATTTACTTTACATACAAGGTGCATGCAAAAAGTATTCCCACTAAAACTAATGCTATGAGGGCAAAATCCTTCAACATATGCATGAAATTTTTTGTGCTAGTAGGCTGCATCAGTTCCCAGCAGTTACAACTAGAGTGCAGACACGTAATGTGCGTTCAATGGGATTTTGTTTTCACATATGTATGTATGTATGTATGTATGTATGTGTGTATGTATGTATGTATGTATGTGTGTATGTAATGTATGTATGTATATCTGTATGTATGTATGTAAGTATGTATGTATGTATGTGAATAAGTAAAAAGAAGATCAGCTCAGAACTGAGCTTTTTCCAGTTTATGTCTATCAAATCCACCCAGAAGGCTTTGGTCAGCCCCAGGACAATAGTAGAAGATGCTTGCCCAGACTTCCAACTAGTGGGACTGAACCAGAACCATGTAGTTGGGAAACAAACTTCTAATTACACAACTGTACCTGCACTTCACCCGCATATATGTACAGGAAATGCATAATGCATTTAATGTGTGTAGACATTGAAGTACTCAGAGTACACTCATGAGGAAATATGTTGAATCTATTATATGTGTTTATGTTCAGGTAACTATCTAATTAAATCATTCTATGGTTTCACTCAGGTATTCAAGTGGTTATTGGATGGATAGACCAATCAAATCAAAATCATCCATATTTACAAGGCTTTCCTGACATGTTACAATAATGGGTTCTCATTATGTTTCTCAGGTATTCAATTTTACCCAGTTGGAGTAACAGAGTTTAATACTCGTTTACAGTTAAGTGGATTGGGCCATTTTGATAATTAAGTAGCCACTGACAAAATGAAGTGCCATGAACAGATCATAAACTGTCAATCTCTCAGCTGGATATTCACTACTCTATCCATTAAATTATCAACACACTTAGTCCATCCAACAGGCTTCTGCATAGTTTCCATCCACCAAATTTTACTCAGAAGGTATTAGTCAATCTGAAGATGTGGTAGAAGACACGTGTTCAATGTGACTTACAATAGAATTGAACCTGGAACCACAAGGCTGCAAAGTAACTTTCTACTTGTCTATGCCTAAGTAGATCTTGATTTCAAATTTTGGCACAAGGCCAGCAATTTTGAGGGAGGGAATAAATCAATTACACTGATCCCAGTGTTCAACTGGTACTTAATTTATTGCCCCTGAGAGGATGAAAAGTAAAGTTGACCTCAGCAGAATTTGAACTTAGAATACAAAGATGAACAAAATGCCACTAAGCATTTTACCTGGTGTGTTAACAATTCTGCCAGATCACCACCTTATATGCCTAAATAGATATTAGTGATGGGTAAATAATGTTGAGATCTATAAGCAACAACTTTGAACATGCACTAATTGAGATTTACAGTTAACAACAAATCTTTCAGTACATCTGTTTTTGAGTAAGGATGTTAATGCTAACAACCTACTTTAACAGAACTCTTCTAAGTAGTAAACAAAAGATATTTAGAAACAAATGATGATGCCAAATCCAACTGATGCCAGTAAACATAGCAGCCTTATGTATGGCATACATTATATTTTTTTGTGTGCAGTGAATGTTGAGGTAGAAAGGTAACCTAAGTTTACTTTCAAGTTAGCAAATGAGATTTCTGGCAACGATTTTAATATAGAACGGCAAGGCTCCAAAATAGACCACACTGTTTAAACACATGAGAATTATGTAAAAAAATATAATTCAAGGTAACAATCTAATCTAGTCTATGTAGCACACACCTGACCACCCATAAAAAAAGGAATTTCTATGTAGTTGTTGATCTTGTTAGAAATAGTAGCTGATTTTCCTTCATATCATACTGTCTTAAAAATAGAGAAGGATGCATTCAATAATATAGTTACAGATAGCCTTCACACACAAGCACACACACAGACATGCACTCATGCACAAACACACACACACACACACACACACACACACAACACACACGCACAAATGGAACTGTCGTCATGGCTGGAATGCCTTTTGATCATAGGTTTTCTCAGTTAAGTGGAGGTGCATGGCTTAGTGGTTAGGGTGTCATCATCATGATTGTAAGATTGTGGTTTCGATTCCTGGACCAAGTGACGCATTGTGTTCTTGAGCAAAACACTTCATTTCATGTTGCTCCAGTCCACTCAGCCGGCAAAAATGAGTAACGCTGCGATGGACTGGCGTCCTGTCTAGCTGGGGAGCACATACACCATTGAAACCAGGAAACCAGGCCCATGAGTCTGGCTAGACTTTAAAAGGGTGCATTTATTTTTTTTCAGAAACATCAGCAACCTTCCAGGACAATATTTATCAAGCTTATTTAGTCATGGAACCTTCACGGGATCTTCCAAAAACCACACAGCCCATTCATTTATCATCAGTGTCATTATCATCATTCCAGCCTTCAACTGTTTCCAAGCAAGGAAACATTTTCTCATGACCAGACATAAATGATCAAAAGCAACTGTCACATCAAGGCAAGGAGACAGTAACAGACACATGCAGAGACATATGATATACATATATACACAATAAGCTTCTTAAAGTTTCTATCTATCAGAGCCAGCCACAAGGATTTGGTCAGCTTGGAAATGACATACATATGTATGTATGTATATATATATGTACACATGTATGTATGTATGTATGTATGTATGTATGTATGTATGTATGTATGCACGCATGCATGCATGCATGCATGTATGTATGTATGTATGTATGTATGTATGTATGTATGTATGTATATAAGTCAGATTAGGGCTAAGTAAAGCTACCCCACAACATCATCAACAGTGGTTGGCTGCCTCAGTCACAGTAACTGTGAATTAGCAGAGCCTTTGCTGTATAGAGCAATATATCTTTAACTGTTTGTTCTGATTCTGTGTGCAGTAAGTTCAAATCCTGTCATGGACAAGATTGCCTTTCATCTTTTTAGGTTTGATAAAATAAAATACCACCCCAGGGTGGTAGATTAACAAAATTGTTAGAATATCAGATGAGATCATTATCATCATTGTCACCATTGACATCATCAACGTCATCATTGTCATCGTTGTCGTCATCATCATCATCAATTGGCATTTTTCCATACTTGTATAAATTGGATGGAATTTTGTTGAGGCAGAATTTCTATGGCCAGATGCTCTTCTAGTAACCAACCCTCACCTGTTTTCAGGTGAGTAATTTTTTCCCAAGACTAGACGTGTTTACATGGAATGATGAACACTGTATGCAGACAGTGACACAACTACCACTCAATGTAAAGACATGGGAGAACAGTAACACATACTCATATACATACATGTGTGTGCATGTGTGCATCTATATATATATATATATATATATATATATTTATATATATGTATATACGCACAACAGGTTTCATTTAGTCTCCATGAACCAAGTCCACTCACAAGGTTTTGGTCAGCTTGAGGAAATATTAGATTTACCCAAGGTGCCATGCTGTGGAACTGAACCCAGAACCATGTGGTTTAGAAGCAGACATTTTACCACACAGCTATGAATGATGCTGTGATATCTATTCTAACTCTTTATATTCAGAGTTCTTGGGTTATAGACTTAATCTGTCGTCCAGGTTAACACCACTGCCTGGTCCTTGGGTGATTTTACAGGCAATCACTCTGTTGCATGCACTTGGGCTATGCACTTCCATGATTTCATAGAAAGATAACAAGCATTAATAACAGTATCAGTAACAATCACAATTATAAAAGCACTAACTACATCACCAGTAACAATAACAATAGCTGCAACAGCTAGCCTTAACAACAGCAATAGTAACAAAAACAACAGCAACAGCAAAAACAATAACAGTAACCATAGCAATAACAACACCAGTCACAATCAAAGCAACAAATAGTGAACATAAAATCCTTCATTCCAACTCCCTACTTCACAGCATCAACACCTCCCCTCCCTTTGCTCTGTGAGTGTTACAAGCAATGATGAGGGGGGATAAAATGCTGACGATGACAGTGATGATGAAGAGGAATATGACTGCAATGAGGATGATGATAGAAAAGAATTCATTAACTGTTACCACTTGATGGAATTTAGTGTTTAGCTAATGGCAAGCAGCCAGAATAGTTTTTCACTCAAACAATATGCAATCTTCTGCTTTGTTCTAACCTTAGTGTCTTAGAATTCCTCTGCAACTACAGTTTTATATTACACCCCATCCATCCCACCTTCTCACCCCAACCTGGCGAAGTTGTTAGCATTATATTTTGGGCAGTTGATAGATTCAAGAGTCTAAATAGATACACACTGCTCTCCACCCCCATATGCCTCTCTCTCTAACCCTAACCCTAACCCTAACTCTCTCCATACAGCTTCTCTGCCACCTTAACACATTCTCACCTCCCCCCCCCCTTGCCTCCACCATCTCAACAACACCCTCTCTCTTTCGTTCACTGATCCTCGTCCCGCAGCTTCTCCAGCTTCTCATCCCCTCATCTCTAGCTATCTTTCACACATCTCTCCACCCACCTGTTCATATTCACCTATATAACCTGGGGTAGCATCAGATCCTTCCTATGCATTTTACTCCATTCATCATCCTTACCACCTCACCTCTCTCACTCTTTCCCTTCTGTTATTCCTCCAACACTCTCTCTCTCTCTCTCTCTAATTACTCCACTACTAACCTTTCACAACATACTTCTCAACACCTCATCTAAATTCATCACTCTTCCACCTGTTCTTCCTCTCAGACAGGGTAGGTGGGTGGGTCTTTAGTCATACTAGTTACAAGGTGACCTCACTACTGCCGACACCATGAAAAGAAACACCCAGTTCGACTCTGTATGCTAATCAGACAGAGACAACTGACTCAGGAAAACTTTTTAGTCTCTCCAAGAGCACAACAAGTGCTATTGTGCATTTATCATGAAATATGAGTCCACTACACTCTGTAAAATTGTTGGTGTGGAGAAGAGCATCCACCTGTAGAAACCATGCCAAAACTGAAACGCTTAAGTTTAACATAGTCTTCCAACCCACTGAGTCCATTCAAACTGTCCAATCCCTTTCAGCATGAAAATGGACATAAGAATCATGATGGTGATAATATATAAATACACACTCACACACTTACACACACACACACACACACACATACATAGATACATACATACACACATGCACACACACATATATATATGTACGCACACACTCATATATGTATGTACAAATAATATGTTTGTGTGCATATCTATATGTGTATGTATGTATATATGTACATGTATGTATGAATGTGTATAAATACATGTGTGTGTATGTATGTATATATATATATATATATATATATATATATATATATATATATATATATATATATATATATATACCACACAGTATCTTGGCAAGTGTCATCTACTATTGCCCCACTTATTCATCTTGGTCAATAAAGATGAATAAGTGTATATCAAAATAACATACAAAATAAATTTTTCATCTGAATTTCTTGAATGCCTGTTTGTCAAACTGCAGACTGATTTGGCATGCTTTGCTGGATGTGCAATGTCAGTGTGCATGTTCAACAGAGTGTAAGCATTTTGAGAGAAAAGTTGGGCATAAGAGGTATCAGATGTGGTGTGCAAGAGAGACGACTGTGCTGGTATGATCATGTGATGCGTATGGATGAAGACAGTTGTGTAAAGGAGTGCCAATCTCTAACTGTAGAGGGAACCTGTAGTAGAGGTAGACCCAGACAGATATGGGACAAGGTGGAGAAGCATGATCTTTGGGCCTCACAGAGCTAATGACTAATGACTGAGACCTTTGGCGATATGCCATGCTTGAGAAGACCCATCAAACCAAGTGAAATCTTAGTCATGGCTAATGTTGGTGTCACGTAACTGGCACCTGTGCAATGGCACATAAAAAGCACCTTTCGAGAGTTGGGCCTCATGGAGGCAAAGTGGCCAATGCCAGTGGCATGTGAAAAGCTCCTTTTGAATGTTGGGCCACATGGAGGCAATGACCGAGACCTTTGGCATTATGTCGTGCTTGAAAAGAAAACTCATCAAGCCAATTAAAATTGCAGTCATGGCAGATTCCGGTGACACACAAATAGCACCCGTGTCGGTGGCACATAAAAGCACCCATTACACTTTCAGAGTGGTTGGTGTTAGGAAGGGCATCCAGCTGTAGGAATCATGCTAAATCAGACTGGGGTCTGGTGCAGCCTTCCAGCTTGCCAGCCCTGGTCAAACTGTCCAACTCTGCCAACATGGATAATGGGCGCTAAATGATGATGGTGATATATCATGGAGTTTTGGGGAGAAATTCATTTATTTATTACTGAATTTCTTGAATGCCTATTTGTCAAACTTTGTGTAAAGGAACTACAATCTAGGATACATTATCATCATTACACTATTGATCATTTGTGAGTCTATGTGAGGCTGTCACACTCTGCTCAATAAGCCCAAAGCTGTTATCAGTATAGGAAACATGCTTGCATTTTCCAACTTCTCAATCCACTAAATATGTACTGCTTTTCGATCAAAGTCTCCTGCCTCCTTCAAGCTACTTATCTATCTCTTCTTCTTTGTCTTCCCTCTCTTTTTCTCCCCCTTCCCTCTCCTTCTCCCTCTCTCTCCCTCTTCCTCTCTCTTCCTCCACCTCACACTCAATATCTTGGTCTTTCTCTGACGCATAATTCAATTATGTTGCAGAGACAAAAAAAATCAAGAAACACAGGGAGAGAGGTGGGTATAAAGAAAGAAAAACTGTCATTCTACAACTCTATATATGTGTTTGAGTGTGTGTGTGTGTGTGTGTGTGTGTGTGTGTGTGTGTGTGTGTATGAATGTGTGTTTGCATGTATGTGATTTCAAACCTCAAATATTTAAAAAATTTCATTTCTTCATCACTAAGCACCTGTCAAATAATTGTCTTCATCGGCATCATCATCATCATCATGACCAGCACTAACAACAACAACATCAGCACAATTTCCAAATAATGTATGCATTATGGGGTCCCCCCTCACCAAAAACTTCACTAGTACCCTATCAATATTCTCAACAAGCCACTGATGGAGCCTCTTACATAGTAACTAGTCCTGTGAGAAATACTGTTTAACCCTTTAGAATTCAGATTCCTTTGAAAAATGTGATGCTTATTGATCCACATTGTTTTGCATTAATCACACATTATCTTGTAGCTTCAAGATTTCAATAGTGTGTTTGTATATTTTTTAGAATGACATTGTAGAGTAGGTGTGAGAGGTTGGATCTGATCAGTTTTAACATAAGGCAGATAAAATTTTTGGGCTGCATATGGCCAGATTAAATGCTAAAGGGTTAAATCTTCCTCAAATCACTCCCTGCAAACTGAAAAATGGGGGAAAAAAATCAAGTTCTCAAGCTTTTGCTATCACAACCCATTTGTGAAAATTCATAAGATTCTATGGCTAGGATGATCGTATTTTTTAATATGTAACTGGAACAGGAAAGGTTTTCAGCTTGGACACTCAAAAACACACACACACACATGTGTGTATGTGTGTGTTTGTGTGCATGCGCATATGTGTGCATGCTCATATGTGTGCATGCGCATATGTATGCATGCGCATATGTGTGCATGCGCATATGTGTGCATGTGTGTGTGCACATGTGTCTGTGTACACACAAATGTGTGTGTGAGTGTGTGCATGTTTCTGTATGTGTGTGTGTGAGAGAGAGAGAGAGAGACAGAGAGACAGAGAGAGTATGTGCATAGCAGAAAGCTCCACACCAAACTCCTTCTACAGAGACTGGTGAGAAACACAACCAGTTTTGTGCCAATGCTATGTAAAAATACACCTAATATATATTGTGAAGTGGTTGGTAAATGGGTGGTATAAACGTAGGAGTGAGCTTTCTTTAGTCCTGTCTTGTTAAGGACTATTCAACCATTCTAGTGTTGATATCATGAGAAAACATGAGAAGTTGGTATAAAATGTTGAAGATGATGATGATGAATATCTATCTATCTGTCTGTCTGTCTGTCTGTCTGTCTGTCTGTCTGTCTGTCTGTCTGTCTGTCTGTCTGTCTGTCTGTCTGTCTGTCTGTCTGTATGTATGTATGTATGTATATATATCTATACATATAAATTTGACATGGGCGATTATTTCTTGTCTTAGGATTCACGGTCAAACGGCTGGGTGGAAATGTGCGAAAAATTACACAGATATGTAGAATGACCCGGTGGTGATGCTGTATTTTTTTCATAGCTCCCATGGTTACTGAGATAATCTACAATAATAATACTCTTGTGTTTATGACTGACAAAGGAAGGGGGTGATAGATGAATAAGGAAGGAAGGAGTGATGTCATACTTGGCAGTGTACGCTGAGAAAATAAATCAAACAGCGTTTCAGCTCTGTGTGAATATATGTGAGTGTATGTAAAGGGAGGGGTATGTGAATGTGTGTGTGTGTGTGCATGTGTGTGTGTGCATGTGTGTGTGTGCATGTGCGTGTGTGTATGTGTGTATGTTTGTGTGTGCGTCTGCACATGCAATGGAAGTATTTGGGTTTATTTTTTTGATTTGGTTGAATCTTGGTTGTTTTATTTTTGTTGGTCAGTTATTTTTAGTGTTTTGACAGAAAAAGTCATTCTAAAATTATTTTTTAATGTAAGCATGCCCAAACAAGTCGAATGCTTACACGGAGCAGGTTTTACAGCCACATAATCCAAACCGACCGAGTGAAACTGGGCTTAGCTGCTAGTATATATATATATATATATATATATATATA